>NC_050573.1:294651115-294751115 GCF_011100635.1 Trichosurus vulpecula | reverse complement strand
ATTTGATAGGCCCATGTAGATGTTAAGATTTAGATAGAACTAGTCCTTGGTAAAAATCAGGACTTAAGAGAGTTCACACTGTGGTATTTATAAGGTTAGCCTCCCCTTTCTGCACACTTCGCGATCTACCTTCTACCCCTGCATTGTGCCATTGCACCCAATACTCTGTCCTCCTTCTTCCTCTCCTATAAAACCTATTTTAGCAAAGGATCAGACAAATGCATTCCCTAGGGAGTCCTTGACTAATAAAACTTAGTGTGTTACTTTGGAGGTGGGGAGATTCTGAGTTTTAACAGCAAATTGCTAAGCCAAAGAATCAAATCTCTAATAGTGGAATTTTAGGTATCAGTGAGGCTGATAGAGAAGGCATATCAGAGTAGAGGCACTTTCTGGAATCCTGGCAATCACATTATTTAGAATTTTCCTACTCTGTCCTTTCATAAGGCTAGCCTTTGTTTTAGTACAACAGCCTTCATACTTGATAACTGCACACTTAATTTTGAAGAACAGTTTGGTGCTTGCTTTTTTTGTTTCCCCTCCTGCACAAACTGAGGCTATGAAATTAATCTTCACCTAGCTCACTGACTTGAGGAGGATGAAAGAAAATTTAAGGAAATATATAGATGAGAGATAACAGCAAAGTAAAAAGAAAACAAAAGAGATCGTGGTTGTTGACTCATGCTTTTCTCCCAAATAAGGTCTAGAAGTCCCATGTCGAGGGCACATTATAGAGTAATGGAAGCTTTTTAGAAGACTGCAGTATGAATCTTAAAAGTCACTTGACACTGAGTTGAAATACTGTTAGACTTTTTTTTGGGGGGAGGGGAAGAGAGAGACTGATGAAGCAAGGCAAATGCTAGAATAAGCAAGGCTAAATTATCAGAAGCACACTAGGAGCAAAATTTCAGGAACAAAAGACAAATATGGAACAACAGAGACAATCAAGTCAGCATACAATACGCTAGATTTGTTAGTAAAAGATGAAACTCCATAAGGAATCTGTAGCTAGTAGTTCAATGGAACAGTTTCATAATATAAAATTAGGAAACCAGAGGAGAAAAACTGAAATGTGAATTTAATGTAGTAGAATTGGTGGCAACTTTGAACTAACTGTAGGTCAGATTTTCCATGCCTATGTAGAGTGGTAATACTAAACACTACAGTCTACTACCACCCCAACCTCCACCTCAGTTCCTAGAAACTCCACTCAGAGAAAACAGTATTTCTGGGAATAACATCATACCACCATCAGTTTTTCAGAAACAGCTGTCGATTCCAGAAAGTAATGCTTTCAGAGAAAATACCTGCCTCACCACTGTATTTATATATATATGTATATATCTGTATTTTTCCAAATTTCTTTTACCAAGATCTCCCAAAAGGGGAAATTCATTTTTCCAAGTCAAGTAATCATAACTTACATGGGACCAAAGACAGTTGTGCTAAAATAGTTAAAGTATTTCCATTAAGTAAAGCAACCGCAAATTGAGGTATGAAAAAAATTATAAGAATAGAAATGTTTTTAGATTTAATTTTTAAAAACTTGGAGTCAGCAGTATTCTCATGGATCAATGGAACATTTGAAAAGCATACCCCACTTAAAAATGAGAAAGTGAATGGGTTAAAAGTAGAAAATCAAGTACTTTCCCTGTGTACCTTGAGCAGAATGCCAAAGTAAACCAACACCCCGAATGATGAAAAGTAAACTAGAATTTTTCTAATTATTTTGGTTTATAGAGGCATATATATATATATATATATATTGCCAGCTTCCCCTTTAGCACATGATCATAATAGAGGAGTCCGGCTGACTAAAAACAGAGGTATAATGTGAAATGGAAAATACTGGAAAAATAATATCTAAATTTCATGAGGAAAAGTGTGAGCAACAGTAACTCTGGGGCACACATCAAATAAACTGTTGATGAAAGGGTCTCCTAGTAACTGAGAATAGCTATGCAGTTATAGTAATTGGTAAAGAAGCTGATTAAAAGGACCATGTACAGAAAGTGAACATGGACTATACCTGGTAGCCAATAAGAATGGGAAATATCATCCACAGAATAATAAGGTATGTTAATATTCCTAATAAAGAAACTGATTTCCATGGGTGGCTTGTGGAATTAGTCTTTTTACTTTGCTCATACAACTCCTATCCTGAAGCATATCTATAATGAGAGGCTCAGGATCTGAGCTTTGGGTCTCTCTTAACATTTCAAAACAACTTAATAGTAGATCCTTTTGGTAACTAAATCTTAGAAAGACGGTCTAATATGGACCTGCCTTATACTAGATTCCATCCTATAGAGAATGTTGGTAGCAAGTTATCAATATATTGGAAAACTATAGATGATATTTCCTTATGAGATACTTTCTCTTCATTTCGCTTAGGTGCCATGTGAACAATTCTTATAAAAATAAAGGTAGTACGTGCCTTTCAGTGTACTGAGATAGAAAAATCTAGAAAAGATTTTGCTAACCAGTTAAATATTCAGCTTGAATCACCACAGGTCAATTAACCTAAAAAAAGATGTGATCTGAAAGGGTAGAGAGATGGTCTGCCACTGGCACTCAGTTGGTATCCCACTGATTATACTACTGTGCTAATGTTTAAAATCTATCACGAACAAAGGACTGATTCAGGGGAAATTACAAATTCCAGTAGTTAACAATGTTTACGGACCTTTTACCTTTACAACACTCTCTGGTCTGCTCTGGTCCACAATTTAATAAGGCAACAGATAAGACAGCTCTGAGTTATCCAGTGCATTTAAAGATGTTCCTAGCTGAGGAGCAATTTAGGCAAATAACAGCTTCCTAGCATCTCTGATCTTCATAAAGAGGTCTCTAATGTTTTGGGGGAATATAAATAGTATTTGTGTATAGCCAAATGAAAAAACAAGTTAGTTTGTTTATGGTATTTCAAACACTTCTCTTTTTTTTATGGGCACTCTGGGTGCTAGTAACAGTTTGACAAAAACAGGAGGGCAGTCAGCCAAAGAATCCATTGTAGGAAAGAAAGCCCTTCTGACCCAATGAATAGAAAAAACAAGATGCTTTGACCACCACTTAGGGAGGCAACAGCATGGTCCTCATCGATCAAGCCAGATCTGTACATTAAAGGCACAGTTACTTTAATTCTATTTGGCTCAACTAAGGCATCTCTGTGTATGTGTATATATGTATGTACAGTTGATTACACTTTTTTTTTCCTGCAAATGGCATTTTTAAACACTTAAAGCATTTATCTCAATGATATATGAAAATGTGATTTTATAAGGTAATGAGACATTCTATAAGCAAAAGCATTCTCACTTTATAATCACACCTTCGGATATCACAAAGGTAGAAACTTTTATTTAAATACAGTCCTGATTTTAAGTTATAAACTTATCTCACCAGAAATATTCTAATCACTAAAATAAAAGTAGGATCTTAAAAAAAAATAACCTTTACTGATAATAAACTTGAATATTGTTGTCGTTTTGTACATTCAGATTCAATCTCAATTGGAAAGTACTTGCTTTCTAAAGTTAGCAGTAATGTCATTGGATATTTTTTCAGGTCAGTAAAATTAATATTTAAAATGTATAAAAGTTCTACATTACTATAATCTTTAAAAAATTAATTGGAAATTTATTTTTGTGGGAGAATATAGTTATAAATATTGAGATTTGGGTAGGAAATGAAGAACTCAGACTAAAATTAGTGAATCTTTCAGCAAACTTAGAGGGAAAGGTATTGATGAATTTTGAAAACATGTAGTCAAGCTACATGAGTAGTTTCTTTGGGGAAAATAACCTTTAAATATTAATTTTCTTTAAAAAGACATTCACTTTTCTAATTTTAAAAATAAAAATTATTTTCAAGAAAAATGAATTAGTAGAGGACAAGTATTTGTTACTAATGGATCCTATCTAATTTCTTTCAGATTTTTAACTATCTTATTGCATCACTACCTGGCAAAGGATAGTCAGTAATTCCTACATAATGAGGTTCAATATCTCTGCAGATACGTCAAAACAGAACAAGCCATTGTAAGTTAATATATTTTTTATCAAATGCAGACCTGTAGATTCAAACACCTGCAGCTTTCCCTACAACTTTCCTCAGTTTTATAATTTTGTAAAATCTTGCATTTGTTAATGGGAGCTAGATAGAACTGAAAGGGACCTAAGAGACAATCTAGTAAACTCATGCTACAGACAGAGAAACTGAGGACCAGTTAAGTGACAACCGAAGTCACAAGGCTAATATATGGTAGAGCCAGTATTCAAACTCAGGTTTTCTTACTCAAATCTAGTTTTCTTGCTGCTATATTCCAATTCTGAATCTTTACTTGAAAAAAATTAGATATAGATGAATATTAATGAAGTACTAATATTGTGATTTTTGAAGGTGTGTACTGAAAAAATTAAATTTCTTTTAACAATGTTAAAACATCCCATGGATATTATATATTTTTAAAAACACAGACTTTCCTATTGGGTATCTTGTGGGTGGATTTGTCTAGGACTCTTAACTTTTGAACTCCCTGGCACTTAGAAAAAAAAACATCTCCCATTTAAATTTTGTAAGAATATACATTTAGATTATAGACACTATTTATATATTTTCCTAATAAATACACCAAATAAGCTACACTTTATATAAAATAATGTTATTAACATCACTACTGAATTGTTATATAAAACTGACATAAAATATAGCTGTACAAATAAATTAAAATATTTCTAGGTTTTTGATTAAATATAATCCTTATTATGGTACAATATTGTATGTTACTTGGTTGAATTGCATAGCCTAGTTATTTATTATAATCATTAAATATATTTTTCCAAAATTTAATATGTTTCCCCATTAAAAATGAAAGAAATTGGAATACACATCATTCTTAATTACACATGATTGGCTGCATGCTAACAATGAATCAATTAAATTGTCTTATTCCTGTTAATGACTTACAGTTTGAATTTTGTGGAAATCCCGGCAAGGAAGATGGACCGTTCATTCCGGGTAAAAGAACAGGAGGAAGGCCAGGTAGTCCTGGGTAAGCTGCTGGCAGACTGATACCATGAAGTGGACTACTGTCCATCATGCCTGGTTGCTGTACACTTAAGCCAAGAACATCTGTCGCCTTCTTTATACGATCCAGTTCTTGCTGTGCCATCAGCTGTCGAACAGTTGTAGGAGCTAAGTAATCTTTCTCCCGGTCTAGTTGACTTCCAACAGTTTCTCTCACTTTTGAAATGTGTTGTTTAGAAAAAATATGATCTCTGATGGACAAACGGGCAGAGTACTTCACCCCACATAGAGAACATTCTGGCTTGGTGCCATCAGTTCCACTTTGATTGATCATGAATGGCTTCCCTATATTAATTTTAAATTTCTTTTCTTTTGCCCGAGCATTCTGAAACCACACTTGGACAACTCGTTTAGGCAGGCCAATCTCATTCCCTAGCATTTCACATTCTTGCATGGTTGGAGTTCGGTAGTCACTAAAGCAAGCCTTGAGGACCTTGAGTTGAAGGTTACTCATTTGGGTTCGGAAACGTTTGTGACCTGGTCGATCGCTGCTTTTGGATTTAAAAGGGTTACTGGATCCAAATGGATTAGGTGAACTAGGATCAGCTATGCTTGATGTTTCACTCCGGTCAGCATTATCATCAGGGTCATCAGTGATATAAAAACTTTGGTCATGGTCACCATCTTTGTCATTAAAATGGATTGAGGGGCTTGTAAGGGAAAAGAGAAATTTGTCATCGCAACCCTCTGTCGTAGGTGTGGTTGCTGTTTTTGGCAAAGTTTCAAGTGTTTTGGGCTCTTTTGGGGATAATGCAGGTTTTACATCTCCAGTACTTCCAGTGGTGCTTTCCATTTCATTATTCCCTTCATCTCCTGTGGTGGCATCACTGATAGCTGTATTAATTGATGAAGTCTCATCAAAGTCAGTTTTATTTTGGTCATACCCAGCTTCGGCAGGAGGAGCGTTCAGATTCTCTATGTCTTCAGTGCATTCTGCTTTGAAAGAAGAAGGGCTTAACAGGTTTTTGGGTGACAGCTCTGCTGTTTTACTGACAGGCGTGGAAACAGTGGAAGCCAGTTCATTTTCACTGGAGAGATCAATTTTAGTCAATGACAAAGATGGATAATCAAAAAATATATACTTTTGTGGGCTTTCTCCTCCATCTTCTGTTGATATCAAAGGGCTTGGTGGCAAACTGTAACCTGCCTGTTTTCCTTCATTCCAGTGACGAGAGCGAATGTGACTTTCTAAAGCTGACTTTGCTTTGAACAGGGCTCGGCAGAAGGGGCATCGTTTGTGAGACTGGGCTGGCCCTACTGCACGGAACTGGCCTTTCCTTTCTCGAGCTCTAGTGTTTTGAAACCAGACTTGTACCACCCTCTTTTTCAGTCCAACCTCACGTGCAATGTGATCCAGCATTTTTCTGGTTGGATTGGAATCCAGCAGATATTTTTCATACAGTATTTCCAGCTGCTCAGGGGTGATTGTGGTCCTCAAACGTTTGTCACGATGTTGATCCTCACCGCTATTTCCTCCCTCCTTTTCACTACAATTGTTATCTTCTTTGTCATCCATTTTTCTCTTCAGTGAACCAGAAACAGTTGCAGGGGCTGTCGTGTGGGATGAACCTGTCTGTGGTGGCATCTGAGCTAAAGGACCAGTAAGTAGCTGTCCTGTCATCAGTGGATTGTTGGGGTCAAATATCATATAGGGCATATCCATGGGCCTTTCTAAAAATTGAGAATGGAGAAATTGGTTTTGAGCTGCTAGGAAATGCATGTGCTGGTGCTCCTGCCAAAGTTCCAGAGTTGGAAAGGCAACTGTACACTGATCGCACTGGTATTGTAGCAACTGTGGAGGTAGACTGTTCTGGAGAGAAGTCATTGAGATTGGTAGTGGGCTGGAAGGAACAGGTGTCGTTTGTGAGGCAGAGGGGGGTCTTCCAATAAGCGGGGATGGTTTTGGTGGCTGTGACTGAGAGGCAGAAGGCTGTGGATCTGAGGATGGCGTTGTGACGGGAAGCATGGGTTTGGTGCTTTGAGAAGGAGGGGAGGTGTCGCTCTGCTTTGGCTTTTCTGTGGGGTATTCAGGTTTAGGAGAAGTTTTTTCAGGCTCTGGTTTAGGGGAAGGGATTAGGGGAGTACTAGACCCAGAACCAGAACTTGCTGCAGTGACAGCTGAGTTTTTGGCAGTGTCTGTTGGGCCAGATACCGTGCAATGTTTATATACCATTTGATCTGTGGCATCCATAGAGTCTTCAGTTTGGCTTTCATCTTGGGCGTCATCATCTTCATCTTTATAACACTGTTTTTTCTGATGGGTAATCAAGTCAAAAATTCTGGGGAAAACCACACTGCACTTTTTACACTGGTATTGCATGTTGCTTGTTCTTATGTACCGCTCATTTGTGAGTTCTCTCTTTTCATTATCTTTAGTTTCTGCTTGATTCTCATAACTCTTGCGAGCTTTCTGGCGGGCATTCTGGAACCACACAACAATCACTCGAGTAGGTAGGTTGAGGACAGTGGAAAGCTGCTCGATTTCATCATCTTTTGGATAAGCATTTGTGTCAAAAAAGTCTTGTAATACTCTAAGCTGGTAGTCAGTAAACCTAGTCCTAGAAGACCTTTTACTGAAAGATGCATCTGATTTGTAATGTTCTAGAGTGGTAGGCTGGGGATCAATTCTGATATCTTCCAATACAGTTATGGGAGGGTTACTGAAATTGTACGGTGAATCCTTATTTCTTTGCCGTTCCTTAAAAAGCGTATTCCGAAACCAGTGTTTGATAACTTTTTGGGAGAGACCAGATTTTTCTGCCATTTCTTGAATCTGTTCTTCGCTTGGAGAATTGTTTATATCAAAATAAGCCCGCAAGATTTTTAATTGATCATCTGTGATTCTTGTCCGTGGGCGCTTGAACTGAGAATGCCGTAAGAAATTTGGATCTAATCCAAGCTGCTGTTGGCACAGCTGAGTGAGATCTGCAGAAAGGGTGTCCATTTGTGGCAGTTGAAGAGCAAGCTGAGGAGGCAGTGCAGGATGCTGGACTGGTTGCATCATAATGGGAGGGAAAAGGGGAAGGTCTAAAGAAACAGGCAGCTGGACCTGAGGGGGAGCAGAAGGTGGAGGAGGGGGTGGTGGAGGGGGAGGAGGAGGAGGAGGAGGAGGGGGTGGAGGTGTAGGTGGGGGAGCCTGCAGGGGAGTAGGAGGTGTGTTCTGGATTTTTCCAGAACCAACAGAAGAAGACTGGGAAGGGGCTGGAGGCAAGGGAGGTGGTGGGGGTGGTGGAGGTGGAGTCTCCGGAGAAGGAGGCGAAATGGGATAAAGCTTGTCATAGGCCTCTCTGTACTGACGGGCAAATTTTTCTAGAGCTCCGTAGGGAAAAAACTGGCCATGTACATGTTCTTGATGACTCTTTAAAATAAGAACATTGGAAAATAATTTACCACATGTCCCACATTCCAGTTTATCAGTATTCTCCCCTTCTCCAGCTTTGTTCTTCTTCTGTACTTTCTGCCTATTTTCATTATATTGGATGACTAATTCAAAACCAAAGTTTTCTAACAAGGCTTTGGCAGCATTTCCTCTTGCCCCTGAAGCTATCCGGGGTGGAGGGATGGTTGGTTCTAAGGGTTTTTGTTTCTTCATGTCTTTGTTTTCCTTGAGTCCTTCATTTTCATTTGTAAATTCTTGCTTTGGCTTTTCTGGCTTCTCAGAAATCTCTTCTGTATCTTTATATGATGGCAGATCCTTCATTAATGGGCAGTCTACATTTCCAAGACTGTTTTGCTCTTGTTTTAGCAACTTGGTCGCTTGTTGCTGCTGCTGCTGCTGCTGCTGCTGCTGCTGCTGCTGCTTTTGAGACTGAATTTGGGGCTGGGTACCTTGGTATTGTTGTGCTTGTTGCTGTAAAATCTGGAGTTGGGTTTGGCCTACGTGATGCTGAGTTTGAATCTGCTGCTTCAAGTCTTCGAGCAGGGAACCCGCCATCCCCGCCATTCCCGGCATACCAAATGTGGCCGAGCCTGGCAAGCCCAGATCTGGACTTAAGCTGAACTCTGTCCCAGGGATGTAGAATGGAAAAAGGAACTGAGGCTGTTGGAACTGCAGCAGCGCTTCTGGCGTCATTGGGAAATGAGGCAGAAATGCTGGGTTTAAAAACTGAGGCTGAAAGAATGCAGCTTGCTGTTGTAACTCATGCTGTAATTGCATCTGAAGTTGTGCTGGTGACTGGGGTGGGTGATGTGGAGGTTGCGCAGAGATTAATTCAGAAGCTTGCTTTTTATTTAGTTCTTTGGCATCTAAATGGGTATCTTTGCTATTAACTGCTGGTAAGCTCATCGACTCTAACATCCCTTGTCCAGGACTATTAACATTTGCAGCAATACTATTGCCACCACTTATGTTACCACTTGGTTCTAACTTGGCAGCCCTTGCCTTTGTCTGGTGAAGCACAGACCTCATGTGGATTTCCAATGTAGAACTTTGGCTATAGGCAACATTACAAATGCTGCACTTGTAGGGTTTGTTATCTGTGCTACTGTTAGTTTCTTGGGGAACAGGACTTGATGCTTCCTGTAAGACTTTTTTCAATTTATGTAAATGGGAAACTGAATTATAATGGACCAAGAGAATGTTCTTTTGTGTGAAAGACTCTTTACACACTGTACATTTATATGGGCGAGATGGGTCTAGAAATTTTTCCATCGTAAAATTTGGCCCTTTTCTAAAAGGTAAGGTCCGCTTTGGTTCTGAGCCCATGTCGTCTGGAATAGAGCTACTATCACTTCCTACAGGGCTTGCTTTTCCCTCCTGGTCCATCTCATACTCTCTCTCTATTTCCTGTTCTAGGGCATGATCATCCTGCGCCATATTTTCATTTTCAGCCCATAGTTCGCCATTAACAGGTAAAGATGCATACAATTGTTGAAGTTCACCTTCATTTAGTTCTGGGTGGCCTGCTTCCAAGTGTTTTTTTAGAGCCTGGAATGTACGGAAGCTACGCTGGCAGAGGCTACACATAGTCGCTGCCCGGATAGCGTGATACTGGGAATGGATCTGAAGCTTCTGCATAGTCTTGAAAGCCAAGCTACAATGGTTACATCGGTACTTATAAACATGGCGATCCGAAACAGAGAGCTGTTGCCTTTTCTGCTGTTCATTTAACTGATCTTGCAGCGAGTCAGTGACCTTGACATCCTTGCTGCCATTCTTATTCCATTCTGGCACGTCTGTGGACTCCTTAGGTGGCTTCTGTTCCTCAACCTTAATTTCCATTCCTGTCTTTGATTCCTCAAGGCCTGGGATGTTTTTATCATCTAAAGGACTTTCACCTGAGTAAAAGAAGTAAAGAAAGGTCTTTCAGAGGAAAGTGTACTGGGTGAAAAGTGACACACACACACACATATTTGTATTTTCTGGGGACAATGTAGATATTTTAAAAACCTACCTATATTTGACAAGATATTCATGCATTTGAAGACTGTGTAATCCCCATACTCTTGGGACTTTTTAGGAAGTTTTACATTACTTTCTATTTGATTTATCTCCTTGATTAGATTACAAGCTCCTCAAAGGCAAAGGCTATTTCTGAATTATTTTGGTGTTTTCTTCTCAGTATATATAACTGAGTGCCTGGCACAATGGATGGTCAAAAATGTTTGTTGGAATGAAGGCATATGCAATGATTTGGACAATACGAATGACAACTGATACAATTATCGAGTGCTTTACAATTTGTAAAACATTGTATATCTCTTATCTCATTTGAGCCACATCATAATTCTCTGGATGCACATCAAAATTATATCAAAACAAACAAGTATAAAGTCATGTTGTTATGGTGAAAGCTGAGTCCACCAAGAGCAAAAGCAAGTCCTCTTTCACACTTTTGGGTGTAACAGCACTCTAGAAATACTTTGGAAAACATAACCCTAAATAATACCTTTCTTTTCTCCCCTACTTCCTTGGTCTATTAACAATAATATTAGTACATTTAAAGGAAAAAAAGGGGGAGTTGTCCCCTTTTTCCAGATCAGGCAGTCCTTATGAAGAGACTTGCCTACCTGAATATTTCCCAGATCCTTCAGTTATAATGGTTGCAGGTGTATCACGCTCTGATTTCTCAGTGGTGGCTGTTGGCAGTAACATACTGTTGGGCATCATCACATCAGGGACAGGAACCTTTAGGAATCAAAGAGGTAAATAGTAAATTAATCAAAGAAATGGCACTGCTGACAAATAAGCCACATTATATTGGGTTCTTTTTGGAAGCGTACTTCTACTTCATGGTTTTTTAAACAAAACATAAGCATTTTATATACATGTCAGTGCTTTCTTTTTCATATTTCAATCAATGCTGTAGAAATACTGTATGAGTCCCTTTTTTTCTGTTCTGGTTTTGGAGAAGTTCTTTTTTTTAAAAAAAAGTGTTGGTCTTATAATGAAAGCAAAGAAATTTTGCAAATCATAGGGACCAGATTAATCATTTGATTAAATATTGTAGATATAGACATAAATAAAAGAAGACCACAGAGTACATGCTAATTAATGAATTATATCTTACATCATGTTTATTTCTTCATCCAAGAGTAAGAGGTAGCTAACTGGTCCTGACTAAGACCTTTTAAACATAATCTATAGTAGTTTTCAACAAGTCAGAAGAAATTAGCTTTTAAGTACAAATAAATATAAATTCCATAGCGATACCTTTAGATAAATTCTGTCAAACATGCATCAATATTTTGTATTCTTACTGTCATAAGCAGCTTCTCCACACAATCAGGAGACACACTGTGCAAATGGGTCAAATGAAGCTGGAGATGCATTTTGTTGCTGAGGACATCCTGGCAGAGGGGACAGCAGATGACAGGCTGCATTGAATGCTGTGACAAGACGTGCATCTGGATACGATTTGGGTCCCTACTATTGTAGTTACAGTAAGGACACTGATAGAACTGGAAAGTAGACACGAAAGCTATTAGTTCATGTATTTTAATGACTCAACAATGTTAGAAGTAATACCAATAATCAATTACAACTTGTATTTTGCCAATCACAATGTTTACATATATTTCAACAGAGTGGCCCTTTTTGTTCCCTAATATTCCCCAGAACAAAACAAAGAAAATTCATTTTTTTTTCTTTTATGGTGAAAACTCTATGTTTTATACTGCATAAATAACAAGAAAGATTTGCCAGGCAGTGGGAGTTACTTTATTTACCTGCTCATGACAAAACTTATTGTCCTCGGCGGGTTTTGATCTTTTGGCGGCATCATCCTCTTCTTTTGCCTGCAGGAGTTGCTGCGTCCCTATCGCCACGTTGGCTTTCAGCTCCTTTTCTGTTGTGATTGTTCCTGTTGCTAAAACACAATTTAACAACAACATAAAGAAGACCAACAATATTAAAGTCTAAAAATACACATTTACAAACAGTTTGTGATTATCAGTCTTCTCTCTCTCTCTCTCATCTCCCATTAAAAGCAGACAAATTCTTCTAAATGTAAAATGCTGCTCTGAAAAATGCAAGATCACACTTCTTTTTTGTCCACTAGCTAAGTGGACTCTATAAATACATTTAAAAATGTACTCCTGTCTCATGTTTAGATAACCTTAGGTTGCCTTGAAAGATTAATCAATAGCATGCTCTCACCAGCATCCCAGTCAGAATTTCTATATTGCATTAAAACAAATCAACTTTTCACTCATAAATCCTTACTTCACAAAATAATTAATTTACTAATGTTTAATTACCTTCCTCTTTTCTAAAATGCCATGGCACTGAAATGATTGCAATATTCTGAGAAGCGCTGACTAGTCACAACTGCAAAGCTAAAGCATTTTTTAAGTGGTGAAATGTAGGATTTAAAAATTAACCATACATTACATATCTGCTGAGATTAGCAATTTGCTTTGGCTTTCAGTGTTTACTTTGTGTGTTTTACACATATTATTGTAGCCCAGATCCCAAGAATATAATTGTTTTCTGAAGATGATTCTAGTATTCAGTGTTAAATACTGTATTTTAAATTATGCCTGGATGAGCTATGCAATGTGGACAAGGCTTGGACACATCAAAGGAAAGAGTGCAATTCTAATTTCCCAGTCCAACAGAAAATTCTTTCCACCGTCAATTTGCCAGATAATCTCTTCTGCTAGGCTGGATATTACAACAGCATTGGGTAGGCATGTCACATACATCTCACGACAAACACAAAACCTCATTTACCAACCATTCCAATCTCATCATAGTGCGGCATCATCTGACCTTTTTTCTGCTGTTTATTATGAGTATTTCTAATTTTAACTTTCAATTTTCACCATCTTCCAGTCAATTTGCAACTAAATTATTTCCAGGGTGAGGACACTATCACTGGACAACTGGGTGCAAATACATCTTGAAATGCAATGAAGCTAAACCATTGATTGCTATCAGACCCAACGTAAATATATGGTCCTGGGGTAATCTGATTGTATGCTGTGCATGAAGATTTATCTTGATTTTTTTCAATCCACATACGGTTCATATAAATGAACAAATTGCACCTCGTTGCACAATAACCTAGTTTTAATTTAAAAATAAGGTCAGGGATGTTATGGAAACAAAGTAAAGAAGAGCAAAGAAAATGCATCTTTTTTCTCTTATGGGGAAAAATATATGTTTTATAGCCCATAAAATAGAAATTTCAAATTCAGAAAGCTATGCTAAGTTAAAAGGAAAGGAGAAGACCAAAATTAATATAAATATATGAAATGGGAATAGTGAAAATTGGTGACCAATAAGTATTTTTCTCTCGGTTACTGAATCAAAGTCCACTTTCTAACAAATTATACTGATTTGCATCTCTAGCATTATAATCCCTAATTTTTCTTCAAAATAGTTGTGATATTTATCAGGATATGAAACATCCTAAAGAATTTTAGAGATTTTCTTTTATAACCAATTTATCAAATTTCTATTTGAATGAGATTACTACAAAAGTTTCATTATATCAATAAAGTTTTTACCCTAAACATTTGCTATTTAGAGGTATGAACCCTCATCTTGTAATTAATTATGGCAACAGTGACGATGCTATTCTTTCTCATAGCAGAATGTAGCTTGCATTGTCGTTTTAAGAACTTTACAGAAAAGGTTGTAGAGACCAAATGATAGATAATATTTAGGAATATGCTACTTTGAAAGACTCAGACAAATGGATTTGTTATTATTCATCTCTCCATCATCTCTACTTCCTGCTATCTATCTACCTATCTATCTATCTATCATTGACTATTCTTGTGTGTCTCAAAATTCCTCCATTTTCAGGATTATCCCATTAAGGAGTAAGGATATTTCTCCTTCACAGTCATGCTGTAATCCCATATCATTTCAGCTGAGCATACAGCAGAACTGCACATGACCAAAATATTAGATTGGGACTGCCCATTTCCCATGACTGGTAAGCTCTCTGCAAGAGTTGGAAGAGACTTTATACAACTTTGTTGTTTGTGTAGTCTATGAAGAATTGGAACCAGAATGAATCTTTTGGACAAATTTTTGTCTATTACATAAAACTCAGCTTGAGCTCCAGAGGCATAGTGTTTGCATTATTATAATATTATTGGTATCATCATCTTCATCATCACCACCATTACTTATCTATTCTTTTCAATAATAATAATAATGGTGGCAATGACTTACATTTCTGTGGCACTTTAGGGTAATAAAGCATTTTAAACATAATAATAAAATATATTAAATATATTATTGACTTCAACAACAATCCTGTGAGGTAGGTATTTTATTCTCATTATGCCCTTTTACAGATGAAGATGTGTTCAAATATATTCAACACCCAAGATCACACAGCAGTTAGTTCTAGAACCAGGATTTCTGCCTATAAATTCAGTGCTCCTTCTGCTACATTATGCAGGTATATAATAACTCTATCAGTTTCTATGTAATAATGATTACCAATGGTTCAAGTAATTGTCATATATTTCAAGGGTCAATGGCAAATCTGTATTTCGCAACTGATATATATATATATATATATATATATATATATATATATATATATAAAATGGTCATATTTTAATCCATTTATTTAGAACACATGAAAATATAATTGTTTTATTATTTATTAAAGTTTCATGTAATATCAAAAATATGTCAAATATAACATAACTCTGATGTAGTATCGTTTAAGCTATATTTAATTTCCCTACTATACATAAAAATTACACTTGACATTCACTGGGCTAGTTAGCTCTATTGGTTAAATCACTGTGATCATGAGAGCCAGATTCCTCACATAGACAAGATAGCTTCATATTATGAAAAACTTACATAATAACTACAGATTGTACCCTTACTGTTGGACAGTCATAGTGGTCAGAAGGGAGAATATGGAATAATGCATAATAGGATGGTTTCATGTATGACCACTACTGGGTGCAGAGGGAGCTACTGGAATTCCGTATATGTTATATTGGTAGGAGGTCATCCATGTTATCTTCAAAGACCACATTTAAAAAAAAATATTGGCTTGTCATTTAAATTTTCAAAGAATTCACATTCTGCTTACTAAAAGGCCATGCAGTGGTTAGAATATGATTAAGAAATTGTAGAAGGGTTTCGACATTTCACTCTGGGTTCTTTTGCTGAGTAACTGTGACCCCCTAAATATTTCATACCAATAATACATTAACTAAGTCAAGGCAACTGGACTAGGCCAGTGGTAATGTCCCTTCCAGCTATAGGTCCTGTGATTCTATGACCTACGAGATTTGGGAAGACATTGATAGAATTTTGTCATTGTGCACAATTTATTTATACAGCTTTTTACTTGTCCTAGGGAAAATTCCAAGATAGGGCAACCTCATATTTTAAAATATATCATGATTCTAGAAAAAAAACCCATGCAATTCCAATATGTTTATGATTTTTAAAAAAACTAAGCCTAATTATAAATAATCACCGCAAAATAGACTAGTAAATGATTATCTGTCAGTTATGAGATTATTTAACTTGTATAAGATTACTAATGTGAAAATGCCATAATTCATTACAGTTCAGATTCTGCCTCTCTAATAATTCTCCAAAAATACAGGTCTAAAATGGTTTATGTTCGTAACAAGTGAGGAAAATCCAATAAACCACATGTACTAACAAAACAAACCTTGAAAAAAAATAAACCCAAACACTAGGTTATTATTTATGAATCAATGTATTTGATAAAGTTTACATAATTTAAGACTTTAGATATGACAGAGGATGTTATTCTACTCCAAATAATTCTAAAATTATTATTACTGGTACAGTATTCTAATTAGACTAGAATGAAAGGATAATTTTAATTGCAATAATGAAGGTTAATTTCCATCTTTCCTCATGTTTACCACCTTATTAAAAACTGGTCCCCTTAGCCATGGCAGAGACATATTACATTTTCAATGCAAATGTATTAATCTGGATAAACTCCATATTAATTCTTGCACTGCATAGAGCTGTACTTTGGATTATAATTAATCTAAAGTGGCACTAGATTTAAATGACAATATAAATGAGGCATTAGGAGGCTTTTCTATTATGAATGAATATTCAACAAATATAACTTGCATATTGCCAAGTCTGGTTTTGGAAGCTCTAGTCCTTGAGATAAAGTAAAGAACACAGCACAAGAACTTACACAAACACACTGTTACTGAACATATGTTAATCTTTCCTGTTTAACAAATTCCACATGAAAGAGGGCACATACTATTTTCCTGTTAACTTGCTAAGGTTGAGATTACTTTTTTTAGTTTTCTTGGTATTTCTTTGGAAAGACTTAGAACGCTGAACTAAAAAAAGTCCTGATTGACATACAATTATACATACATGGTTATGCACTTAATAGAAATATTTGCTAAGTAAAAATTCATTCCATGGTAAGAGTTTTCTATCCACAAAGACTTGATTTAGAAAGCAGAAAACTTTGCCACAAGTGCAGTTTAAGAGTTGAAACAAGAGCCTCTCTTGTGGGTAGTTGTCAGGTGCCAAGAACAATTATTTTGCATATCAGGGATTGCTCTTAGCGGATTTTTATTTGGAATCTCTGCCCTGCAGGTATGCGAAGAGCATACAATGGGCTCTATTCTCTGAACTTCAGAAATTACTCTTCTATAGTAAAATTAGCCACATAGCGAGAACTACGGCTACTCTTCAGGACCCTAGGACACCACTCCTGCCTCAGGGCACTAAATAATGCTCATGAGTGTAGATTTTTGTCTATCTTTATCATTGCATCCAAATGTATTGTTATGCTCAGCGGTAAATATAGGCATCGGTTCCTAGAAAACTCCTTTCTTCCAAATTGGATCTAAACCAGTTTTCTCCTTTAAACCACTGGAAGATTTTGTAAACTATCATAGTGTTATGTAGATACTCAATAAGTATTCACCGATGATACAGGTAAAAGGCTAAGCAAGACCTTCTGTGTATTCTATGTGTAATAAATGTCAGAATTCAAGCAGATCTCTTTTTCAGGATTCAGAGGGCCTGAATACAAATCCTGCTTGTGCAACTTATGCTACTTGTCTGGTCTTAATTTAATTTCTCAGTGTCCAGTTTACCTCTTGCTCTAAATCTTCTGCTCCCTTATGATCTCCTCAATGATAGGCTTGTGATGTCCACCTTAGGGAGTGTTTTACCAGTACAATGGTTGCATTGATATTCGAAAAATAATAACTACCTTTTTCAAGAAATATTAAAATATTTCCCTTAACATTATCTCATCATTAGGCACTTCAGAGTCTCCGCCAACAATGCACTCATGAACAAGACTACTAGTGTGTCGTCTTTGGTGGTTCATCAAATTGTTTCTATTTTACTAGCATTCTTAAATTGAAGCCAACAAGATCTCACTGAAGTTAGAACTGCATACTATATGTCCAGATGTAAATTTAAAAGAAGCTTTCCTCGTTGCCTCCCGAAATAAATTTTTGAAGCCTATCCCCAAACTTAAGGCTGAATTACAAATATGGGGTAATTCGGATTTAAGTCCGCTTTCAGGTAAGATGATATTTTCTGTACAACTAAATGTCATTATAGTGAATACAAGCTTCTCTATATGCAGTTGTCACTGGGATACAAGAAAAAGAGAAATGATTACCTAACAATAATAGGCTTGCACCCATTTCAGCCCTTCTTTAGCTTCAGTGAAGCTAATATAATGTAACTAGGTATAGTGTGCACCCCAGAGTAGCCAATGTAATATTCATTGCAACCATAGATCTCCATCTCATACATAAAAAAGCATGGATGAAGCTATATATTTGCCAAATCAAACAGAGAAAAAGCCTTAGGTATCTAAGGCAGATGCTGGCCCGGGGTTTGTTTGTGCACCAGTAAATGTCATGACATGAAGGGTTTGTTTTCAAAGACAGTAGCTTTCATTACTGGGATTTGTCTATTCAAGGAGATCAAAATTATCTAACTCCTAATCCGTTTTCAATGATATTTCCTCTTACTTAGGCTGAATCATCTGTAAACTTTTTCCACTGGATTTCATATATTTGTTTGAAATGCCTCAAATAAATGCCCCTGAAAAGGGCAAATTCTTGAGCGTAAGTTGTCTGACAGAAAAGGGAAAAAAAACCATATCCTTAAGGTTATGCGGGTGGAGGGGCATATGATTGTAGGACAAAAATTCAAGTGGTATCTAATCCTATGCTTATGAAAAATTAATATGCCATCAGAGGAATCACAAGTACAGCTAAGATTAATGAAAGATGCTTAAAAAATTACAAGCACACAAACTGATTTGATTAAAAAATAATCTTACTGGTCGTCCTGTAATATTCTTCAACTTATCCGCATCTACTCTGTCAGATGGTTATGATTAAAAATAGGTCAATGGGAGGCTACTGATAGAAATCACATGCAAAATGCACATGCAGGGAATAGTAGTAGGGATGTCCAGACAGTTTAAAATGAAAAAGCTTTTAATAAGTCTTAAAGAAAAGGGGAGGGAGAGAAGGAATGACGCTGGGGATGGGGTGTGAAAAATTCTAGCATCTTACCAGGATCGTGACTAGCCTTTTTGCCTTCAGTGCTGTCTTTCTCACTTGTGTCTTTATCATCATCAGCAACCACAGATGTAGGTTTAATGGCTGCTTCTGGCTCTTCCCCTTGTTCTTCTGTTGAGAAAAGAAAAAAAAATGCCAGTGCCTTAGGGACCAATTGACAACACTCAAGAGCCAGAGTATTCCACCAAACAAGAGGGCCACATTTAAAGGTTTTATGTTAATTTTGAATCATTTGTAAGAATTCATATTCAACCAAGAAGTATTAAACGTTTCTTTAGTGAGGCATTATGAAATTGCCAATGTGAATTCATATCTAAAGCAATTCATTTTGTATTCACTGACTAGAAGTGATCTGTAATTTTTTTAAGCCCACAGACAGGCAAATAAAACATAAAACATACATAACCTTGTAATTTAAAGCCACATAAGGTAGGACCTTAAATCCCTCAGACATAACATTTTCTGGCTGTAGTAGGGGCACCTTTGAAGGTCAAGTCTTTGAAAGTCTAACGATTGCAAATTTGCACAACCCAGGCATCCTTATCCCATAAGGTGGGTGTAATCCCTCTCCCTTTATCACCAGCAGTATAAAAATGTCCCACCGTATTTGAGACAAAAACCTCTAGCTGTTCTGAAGAGCTGATAATTCCCTTCTATAGGGGGAGCTCTTCCTCGTAAGGGACCTAAAATGGTACATTGCTTCAGAGAGAACGGCATCATCCACACCTCACTTACGTGTTCACACCAGCTAGATTACATGGAAATCTTCACAGTAACTCAACCCTACTTAATTATTCTGTAAATCTTAGCTATGCTGCTGCTGGTGGATTAATCTGTTTATGCAGTTAGCTTCTATGCTGGGGCTGTGTAGCACTAATCCGTGAAAGACCCACTGTTCTCTTTCATCCTGTGATCATTTGTCTCTCACTGTGCTGATGTCACATTTTAATGAATTTTTAGCAATCTGAGTAATGCCAGATAACCAGACTTGCAACTCCCCACAGCATGGCATGCTGTTTTCATTGCAGCACGAAAAATAAAAATCATATTTCCCCATTCAGGTAGGAATTACATAAATTAGCAGAAGAAGGTAAAATGGGATTTGAAGCACCAGGCTGCTCAATTTCATAAAATCTTTAATGACCATATAAATTAACCCTGGAAAGGCAAAAGGTCACAGACACACATTTGCATACACTCCTCTTATTTGCTTTTGATAAGCACAGCTTTTATGCAGAGAACATGATACAATTAACCCTTCAGTAACCATACAAAATGCCTGGCTACCGACATTTTAAGTGTCAAGCATTAACTGAAAATTACACACTGCATAAAATTTTCATTGCAAATGCTATAGTGATTGAAAGGGGAAATCGTGGCCCTCTCCACACCCCATGTTTTATTAATAACATTCTGACAACAGAATGAAATATCCTCTGTCATATGTAGCAGCTGAGCACAAAAAAATTGCTACTTAGTGCCTCACTTGCCAACCATGCCCTGCCCCTGAGTAAGCAGAACAACAAAGGAGGAGGCCCCTGCAGCCTCCAGGAGCACATCTAAAAGTTATATGCAAAAAAAGCATTTAGTGAATTTTAAATCAAACAGTTTGTTTGTTACAGTTGTGAACCCTTTTCTGAGAACATGCCACAGATCAAGTAACGGTGCATGTTTATGGTTCAGTTTGTATACACAAAAAGAGGTGTAGGCCCCAGTTTGGGTGGCCAAAAGGACCGCAGTCAGAGGTAAACAGCCCTGGTAGGCAAAGGCATAGATGGAAATTACCATGAGAAGCGGGGCTGCAAGGGAGAGGTGGGGAGGGAAACACTTCGCTGTTTTAGCCTGTTTTTCCCCCTCAGTGATGATAGCTAATCAAACACGGTAGGGTCCCTTGTCACAGCTGGAAGGGAGGCTGTATTTGTAAGGGTGGCAGGGGAGCACAGTTTGGGATGCTGTGTAGCTGTGATCATGACTGGATTGGGTTATGTTAATGCCAAGTGCACCCACGTGAGGCTCATATCCAGTGTCAGGCCCTGGGGCCTAAGACAGCCTATGGCAATTACTTCTGGACTCATCCTCCGGAATGGACACAGGGCTTCTTTTAGTAGATTTACTGGACCTTTTCCCCAGGGCTGGAAAATAAAGTGTCAAAGGGCTACTGAGTGTCCTTATCTTGAGGGGACATAAAATTGTAAGGGCTATCACAGCACACATTAATAAAACATTGTGTGTCACCAGAAGAAAAAGAAAATTATGAAGCTACTAAAACAAAAAAGCTACAGTGTAATCTGGGTCTCATCAGGACATTTTTTTTTGCAGGGTGCTCTCCTGTTTTCCTGGTATGTGCTTTAAGTGTGAGAGAAATTCCCAGACATGTTCTCCTATACATCATCGTGGTGTCTGACCTCAGCCTGACCCTGGCAACAGTTTGAGAAATCTGAATGCGAACAAAGACTCTGTGTCAGCAGCAGGGAGAGATTGTGGGATAGACTTTCCCCATCAACTTAATCGCAAACAGCAGTTCTGAGGCCATAACTTTGCAGGACTCTTCCAAGCCACAAACACATAACCTTTGGAGGTGAAGTTACCCCCCCACCACAACCCTCATCACCCCTTCTGTGATTTTTTCCCAGTCCTCTGGTACTTCCTTTGATGTAGCCAGGCAATTAGCTCTAAAGTTCAAGCAAGGCAGGCTTGTTTTATGGTTTGGAGGGTGAGAGCTGTTTATTGCAGGTAGGCTCTTTGGGGCCATAAAACAGGGCAAATTTTTAATCGTGCAAAAAAAATCAGACCAGCAACATACATCTCATAAAGACTATTATCATTGTAATACAAAGATGAAACTGACTACTTGGACTTTTGGGACCCCTTGTACATACCCACACATATACATATACACTGATACTGTATTCATGTACATACTCACACATATATTCCTCTAGTCAATAAATACCATGTAAATATATGTATATACATAGCCAATAAACACCAAATATATAAATATATTTTATATGTATAATTAAAATACATAAATATATATGCTTTGCCCCTCAAAAAGTATAATTAATAAAAATCTATTGATAAATTTATTAGTAAACACAAGAACCACCTTGGTAGTCATATTTGTGAATGTTAACTATTTGAAAATTAGAAGTGGCTCACTTACATTCCTCTAGCCAACAAACACCAAATAGAGAAAATCCCCTACCAAAGTAGTTATTGTGTTTACTAATAAATTTATCAATAGACTTTTGTTAATCATACTTTTTTGAGGGGCAAGGCAGGATTTCATTTCATCTTTGCATGCAATGTCAAATACATAGTGAGTACTTACTGCTTCCCAAATTGAATTGAATTAATAAGCATGCATAAAACATGTACACAGAATTTGGGGAACACACTTGAAATCCTTACATATGTTTCATTTTACAGTTTTGTTTACAAAACTATCAAAGATAGCTTCTTAAAAACACCAAATTATATATTTACGTGCCATACCTAAATTAAAAAGTCATTAAATTTCATTAGTGCTTCATCAATAAATGATGAACTATAGAAAAATCTTTCAGATTAAAAGAGAAGACAAAACCTCAAGGTTTTTATAATGAGAGAAGTAAAAAAAAATCACTAAGCCAACAAAGTTTATGAAATTAAAATACAAAAAGTATTCTAATCTGTAGTACACTCAACTCATTCATTACTAACTTTAGAAGAAAAAGTTTGAGCATGATTTATTCAAGTTTTCTAATTTAAAACCAGCGATGGATGAATAACTATTCTTCATTGACTTGTAATTCATAGCCATTTATGCAAGCCAGGAGTGGTACTTTGGACTTTTTTTTTCCCCTTTTTTTCCTGGGCATTTAGGCTCTCTTCCTTCTTTGATGATAAGCCTCTGATCTGAGCCTCAGCTGACTGTGACAACTTGCCTCCTATTGCTTTAATATACAACTGGGTTTGGGTAGCATTAATCCTGAGTCTCCTAAGAAAAGCACTGTGAATTTTTTAAAGCCCATGGTGTGTACATTTGAAGAGGAAGCAGGGAACAGTAACTCACACCACTGAGGTCTTTTCTGAGGAAAATGGGAGAAAAGAGTTTTCACAGTTCCCCAAAAAGGGGATTAATTCAATGTAAGCAATGTCTCCTATATCTAACATGGTTAGGAATGAAGAGGTTGTTCTAGTTAGTAGAGGTATACTTTTCTGCCATTGACGGACTACCAATATTAAATTTTTTTTAATATATCATGCTAAAATACCAAACTCCAAAGCAATCCTGGGCATCTTTTCAGGATTTTGCAATGTCCCAGGGTCATCATTATGAACTTCAGTTATCTATGAGAAAATTAGATAATGAATGTGAAAGCACTTTGTAGAACTGTCAAATGCTATGTGAAAGTAAGTTATTTGTTATGATTTTATGCTTAAATGTAGGTGGTATAGAAGAGTGGGTTGATGTGTATTTTCCAGACAGCTTTTAAAAACAAATCTCTGGTATCAGCTCATTTACTTGCATAAAAGTGTGGAAGAGCTGATTAGTGGAGATTTCTGGTTGATGGAATGTCAGATAATCCAGCTTTTTAGTCTAGTTCATTGTGCCAAGTGCAGTTTTCTTCCTACTCTGCCACCTACTTCCTTCTTAAACTTAAAAGTGAGACAGGACTGTAAGGCACTATTAATATGTAAATCCAGGACCTACTTCCATTTAATTTTACCTTACACTGAAGTAAATCTTTGGTTAGGAAAGGACATTATTTACAATTTTCTTGTTTTTGGACCTTTGAAGGAGCATAAGAAACAATTTTGCAGTAGACACATCTAAGACTGAGAAAGTATAAGATGTCTACTCAAGATCAAGGAAGCATTTTGGCAGATAGTACCATGTTCCGCCTTGTTCAAACTGCTTCTTCCACATTGTTTTCTTGACAAAAGCCTCCTGGGTCGCAGTTAATGAGTCACTGACAATCAGGTTCTCCTAAGAAACCTTTGGATAGGCCTCCTTATATATAACACCCTCTCTGATTCCATATAGACAGGCACAAAGGGGAAAATAGCATTGTGAATACCATATGCCATAATGTAAATGTTTAGATTAACTTCATATCCAAAATCTTTTAGGAAGGCCAGTCCTTGACTTTATTTTCAGGGCATGGTTTTGCCTTCAAAAATATCAGAATCACTTTAAGAGCTGGAAAGGATTGGGGAGATCATTTATTCCTATCTTTTTACTTTATAGATGAAAAAATTAAGTGTTTTATCCAAAAAGTCATACAACTAAGTAAATGGCATGATTAGGAAAGACTAGGACCCAGGTCCTCCAATTGCAAATCCATTGCTGTTATCGCTACAGCATGCTGCATTTCAAATGTACTTTTATAGTTACAAAGTCTTTTTTTTTCCAATCATTTTCCATACCATATCAGTATCATCCTCATTTTATGAATCTGAAAAACAAAGCTATGTTAATATAGCAGAAACAAATGGTCAAATCACCACCGAGGATGGATAAGCTTTCGGGTGATTTATTTGGCTATGCTATAGCAAAAATGACAGACAAAGAATTTATAGACAATCATACAATAACTTGCAACATTGCTCAGCTGGCTATTATTTCTGAGATAAATCCAATTCAACTCAACAAACATTTATCAAGTACCTACTACGTAGAAGGCATAGCACTAGGTTTTAGGGACATAAGGACAGAAACAAAATGGATTTTGCCTACAAGGAGTTTACACATTACTGAGAAGATACAGCATGCACACAAGTAAATACAAAATAATTTCAAGAAGGAGAGAATGCTAATAATCCATGAAAATAAATTTAGGTATTCCCTAAGACAGAGAAACTTTAAGTATAAAAAGTTTTGGTTTTATCAATATGATACCTAAATAACTAATTTAATAAACAAAATTCAAACTGCTTAGGCAACGTAGTGTAATAGGACACAAGGAAGACCTGGCATCAAAATCTGCCTCAGACATTTACTAGCTGTGTGACCTTGGGCAAGTCAATTGGCCTCTATCAGGAAGCTGGCCTCAATGGACTTGAAGGTCCCTTATAGTTCTAAATCTATGATCCTATGATCCTCTGTGTGTTTAGCAAAAAATAGACAAATGATCTGGCTCATTGACACTTTTTTTGACTGAGTTCTACCTAGATCTGCTGAATCCAGCTATCCAATTCAATGACTCAACAAAGAAAGGCAGTGGGGTTATAATGGTGGTATGGCAGTATGGTGGATGTGTAGTAGGAAAAGAGAGGGCCTTGGAGCCAGGTAGATCTGAGTTCCAATCCTACCTCTGACACTTGTGTGACAATGGGACAATGCTCTCAATGCTCCAAAAACCATAAAGTATATGAACTTTAAATCTAAAGACACTCAGTTGCAAAGAAGGTACTGATCTGCATTGTATAGGAATCGCTTATATCAATGACAATCAAGGTCTACTCCCTAGCCAATTCAACACATTTAGGCTAATTCTCTGTACTTAAGGAATCTCAGCCAGGAACAGGGACACAATTATGATCCCTTACCTGCCCTTCTGGAGCTGGCAGTTTAGAAGGAACACTGATAACTATAATATAAATGACAACACGCTAAGTTCACAGTGAAGGCAGAAAATAGCATTTCATTATTTCTTTCAAAAAGATGCTACATACAGTCATATACTACATATTTAGTTTTAATTTTCATAGATTCATATTTGACCACGGCCAGGTAATACAATCATTACCTAAAAAATAAATCTCGTTTAATACAACTTGAACATATTCTGGAAAAACAACATGACAACAACCTCTGCTCCACTCCAAGGGTTTGTATAAAACAGGAACGGGTAAAAGGCAATGCATTACCTGCAGTTGCTCTCAAATGCTGCTCTGTTAGGTCATCCTCACAAACTCGGGCTCCCAAAGATGCAGTTTCTGGAGAGGAAGGACATCATAGCACTAATCAATCATCAGCTTCATTTCCACGTTTCCTCAAAAAACAATTCATCACCAGAAGTACCATTTTGAGGATTCAAGAACAGAAAAGACTTCTACATAAGAAGTACCAATAATCAATATTTATTAAGTACCTACTATGTGCCAGGCACTGCACTAACTATCATGGTGTAGACTGTTAAAACTAGAGAATCCCTGCCACCGTAATGCATACTGTTTTTCAAAGTGAGCCTGTGGAATGATTGTATGAGACTCTGTAGGCTACATAACCTTCAGCAAGAGAAATAAATATATGGTTTGAGATAAATAAGGCCACAGATGAGGCTCACTCTGATCTTTAGGTTGGGTTTAAAAAAAAATTAGCATTCCAGCTATCAGACAGGCCACAACAGCTTATAGATCTCATGTGTGGTTTTGGAAGGCGCTGGTAATATAACTGATTACAGGTTAGAGGGATATGAGTTCAAATGAAATTGTCATAATTTATCCTTTTTCTATTTTGCCAAGGGCCCAATAGGCACTAGACACATGCTGGTTTATGTAAGAGAGATCAGAGCAGAGTACCAGGAACGGGATGGAAACCTTCTAAAGAGGGGTGAGAGATCAAGGTCAAGGGTGAATGAAGTAACAAAAGCAGTCCAAGCATGAAGTCAGACTCTGAATTAGTAAATGAGGAGCTAGTCAAACCCAAATCATCCAAAAATGAAATCAGACTGGAATGAGTATCAGGCCAAGATGGGCATGCGGTAGAGAGGCAAATACTAGGACAGCACTGTCAGACTGCAAATGTCCACACTCTTTGTCTCTCCTCATAGGAAAAAGTGACCATTTTACCTAATCACCACTTAAAGCTCTTCTAAATTCAGGCCTAGCTATATGTCTTATCGAGTTTCGTTGAGTACTATGAAAATATATTCTAATAAATTACTTTTGCATCTGAAGATTAGGGAAAGTATGAAATAGTGAGTTGAAAGGTATGTATGTCACAATTAAAGACCAAATGCTGGTTAATTAACACAGCATGGAAGGATGACTATGATATTCCTGAATTATGTTTCTGTTTATATTTTTATTCCCAAAACTAATTGTTTATTTAATTAAGTCGTGCCTTGAGTTTAGGTCATTAGTACATAAAAGCTGTTTGTATTACATGAGTATTACATTTCAGTCAAGTCAGTATCATCAAATAGTTTCATGTGGTAATGATTCCGATCAAGGCTGAAGGCTTTAATTAAACAAGTAACCTTCAAAACAGGGGGTACACAAAGGCACATTTATTTAATTTACTAATTGTTCTTCCTGCTGTGAACATTACCTTTTGGTCTTTAGTTGTAACACACACACACACACACAAACAAACATACCACAAATACAGTTTTAAGAAAGAACAGCAAATGAGTGTTAAATTGTAACAAATTCTCCCCTCAAATATTTCTTCATTCTTAGGTCCTCATGCTTAATAATTTCAAACTACCCACTGAATAAGGAAACATTAATCTATTACTTTACTATAATCCCTGGGATAATTGCTAGATTATATCAAAAAGAGGAGGAGCTATTTAATTCTAAGGAAAGAACAAAAATGGTTAATAGAGAGTTAGAACCCAAGGTCCCAGTATCAGTGATTTATATTTAGTAGAAGTCTAGTTCATCTCTTTTATTTCAGAGATGAGAAAATTAAAGTTAAGTGACTTGTCCAAGGTCATACAGATAGTAAGAATCAGAACCAGATTTTAACCCAGGTTTGATGACTCTGAAATCAGTGCTCTTTCGAGTATATTACGTGATTTGGAAGATAACTAGGGAGATAGTACAGTGTAGCCAGGCAGCCAGGTGTGGCCGTGGGTAGAGTGTCAGGCCTAGAGTCAAGAAAACTCATCTATCTTGCTGAGTTCAAATCCAGCCTCAGACACTTAAAGCTGTGTGACCCTGGACAAGTACTCAACCCTGTTTGCCTCAATTTCCTTATCTGTAAAATGAGCTGGAGGTGGAAATGACAAACCAGTATCTTTGCCCACAAAACCCCAAATGGGGTCATAAAGAGTTGAACATGCCTGAACAACAATACCATAGCACCTAGCTGATCTGGATCAATTCAAATCACCAGGTAGGGTTGGACTACATTCTGGGTTACTGGAAATTGATGAGTATGATCGCTAAGGTTCATTTAATAGGTTCTAAAATATACTGGAAAAAAATGTGTGCTCCAGAACTGAAGAATGTTGTCCCAATTTTCAAAAAGAAAGAAGAAAATGAAGCTTCTTAACTATAGAGACCAGTAAGAGTGGCTTTGATTCCTGGAAAAATGCTAGAAATATCATTAAAGGCCACCTAAAAAAGGAAACATTGATCACAAATAACTTGAATGGTTTTATCAAGAATAGTTCGTGACATACTTCCTTTCCTTATTTGACTAATTCTAGTGCCTTGCCTCTATTATTTCCTGTTCATTTAGTATATAACTTGCTTTGGTATGTATGTATGTATGTATGTATGTATATGTGTGTGTGTGTGTGTGTGTGTGTGTGTGTGTGTGTGTGTGTGTAGCATGTTGTCTCCCCCATTAAATTTCAAGCTCCTTAAGGGCAGAGACTGTCTTTTGCCTCTTCTTATATACCCAGGGTTTAGCACAGTGTCTGGTACATAGTAGGCACTTAATAAATGTTTATGGGTTGATTGATCGACTGTTACTAGACATAGATCAGGAGAATATTGTAGCTGTACCTTGTATAGGGTTTAGCAAAGTACTTTACACTCTCAATATCTATCATATTATTCTTATAGACATGATATGTGGACTAGAAAGATAATGTCATTGTGTGGATTTGGTACTAATTAAATGGCAGGACCCCAAAAGTAGTCATTATTTTTTTCAAGCTCAGCTTGATCTCTAGTGGAATGGCCCAGGGCTGGACTTGTGCTGTGCTCTTTTAATCCTAGGCCTGAGACAAGGGTGTGGTGGGTGTGCCCAGTAATACTTTAATCTCCCCTTGTGGTGGAGGTTGCCAGGGGTGGGAGTTGCTTTCCCAGTTTCTGGGGACACTGGGTTTCTACAATTCATGTTGCCACTATTCTTACCTCCTTCCTCTGCTTTCTACTCATTTCCCCACAGCTGCAGTCCCCAATGGCCAGCATTTATATAGTGCTTTAAGGTTTGCAAAGCACTTAACATAGGTCAACTCATTTGATCCTCCCAACAACACTGTACAGTAGGTACTACCATGATTTTGCTCAGGGTCCTATGCTCTACCCACTGCATTGCCTAGCTAGAGGGGTGTTTTTGCTTGGTGGAGCCCAGCTTCTGTTGGAGTCATATCTGTTTTCCTTTTTACCATTCACAGAGTCTCTCTCTCTCTTTTTTTTTTAAAGCACTAAAGACTCCAGATAGTTGCACCCAGGTCAGGGAAAAAGCAAAGAGACTTTCTTCCAACTTCAATCCTGATTTTTCTCCCCATGACTCAGCCCATAAAATGTGGCCCTGGGACTTTGTTTGATATGGTCAGGGAAGGCAAATTTAAAAATTTTAAAGGATTGTCACTAGTTCTTTTATTGGTCCTTTATGGTAAAGTTCAGAGAAAGGGGAAAAGGGTCCAATTGGAAAGATTTTTTTTTTAGCCCATATGATAAGCCTAAAAAGGTTGTTATTTTAAAATAAAGGGCTGTTTATGATTAAAAGCAACCCTCTGCCAATTTTTACCCTTTACAGTAAGTTTAGAAGTTAATTAAAAATAAGTTTCATTAAGTTTTGGTTTCTTTAGTTTGATGAAAAAAAATGTCCTTTATGATTGAGTATTCAATAAACATTCACCTTAAAAAACATACCTGGGAGTGCACCCTAATTAAATGTGCTATGCACACATAAATAAAATGCACACATAAATACAGTACAATTTTCAGATGACACAAAATTAGGAGTGATACTTAAGGTGTCAGGTGATAGAATCCCAGCTCAAAAAGGGCTTGGCAGATTAGATTATTGGGACAAGTCTAACAAGATGAGATTTAATAGGGATATGTGTAAAGGCTTATATGAGTTTACAAGCTCAGAGTCACAAAAAGGCATGGATATATAGCATTTGCCTGGAGAAAAAAAATCTAAGGGTTTTCAAGGATGTGAGCTCACAGACTAAGAGTGTGACATAAAGGTCAAAAACAATTAAAAGATGCAATTTAAGATGTGTTAAGAGAGGGACAGTGTTTAGGACTAGGGAAGAGGTGAGGAGAGTGTCATTGTACTGTGCCTTATCAGACCATTTCTGAAGCATTGAGTTCACTAGTGGGCATCACATTTTAGTAAGACCATCGATAACTATAGAATGACCTGAGGAGGGCCACCAGGATGGTAAAGGGCCTTGAGGTCATTTTGTTTTCGTTGTTTGATTTCAATTGTGCCATTTCCTTCTGCAGCTCACTTTACAGATGAGGAAACTGAGGCAAACAAGGTTAAATGACTTGCCCAGGGTCACAGAGCTAATAAGTGTCTGAAGCCAAATTTGAACTCAGGTCTTCCTGACTCCAGGTCGGGCACTCTATCCACACTGTGCCACATAGTTGCCCATTCCTCTGAATTAGACTTCTACTAAAACTGGTACAGGTTGCCTTGGTAGATAGTGGCTTTCCCATTCCTCCAGATCTTTGGGCAGAAGCGGGTTAAGGTTTGTAGGGTTTGCTGTAGAAGGAGTCATTTTTCCCACATGCACATGTGTACACATTGGATGAGATAGTGTCTCAAGTCCCTTCAAACTCAAATTTTACAATTTGGCAAAATCCAGTCCATTTTTACTCACGAAGCCCACCCTACCCTGCAAAACTATCACCCCGTCCTCCACCCCCCACCCCAATATGGCAAATGCTCAATCAGCAAATCCGAGTGTGACCAATTTGAACATTGATCTTTTGACTAAGAGTGTAGTTGTTATTAAGAGTTACTTTGTCCACAATTAGTGGTGAGGGGGCAAGCAAGGGTAACTGCTTCTCAGTAATATAGTTTTTTTCAATTATTTAAACATATACTTTTAAATGCTTCTACTTAAAACATAAAAGATTTCTATTTACATCTTTTTATTTACATGTAAACATTGTTAAGGAATGACTAACTTCTTACCAGTATTTCAAATAAGGGCAAAAAATACCTTTCGTTTAATAATAATAATTAACTCTTATATAGGTCTTACTACATCCGAGGCACTGGGCTAAGTTCTTTATCATTGTCATCTCATTTGATTCCTCTCAACAAGTGTGGGAGGTAGGTGCTATTATTACCCCCATTTTACAGATGTGCAAACCAAGGCAGACAGAGATTAAGTGACTTGTCCAGGGTCACATAGCTAGTAAATGTCTGAGGCTAGATTTGAATTCAGGTCTTCTTCACTCTGCCATCTTGCTGCCCGAATTCATTCAGTCCCCATATTATGACCTAATGCAGCGGCTTCATATTAAAGTTTACATTTATTTTATGTTTATATCATTCACCTATTTGCAACACAATTATCTAAATCTTTGTTTTTCCTCACAAAGACTTGTTGATCTGATTACATAGTCATAAGAATGAAAGGACAAAGAGATGCAGAATGTACCATAGGGAATTGCAAATAGCCTCACAAGGCTTTGGGATTTTGAAATCCTGTTTTTAGCATGCCCTGACTACAGATTCATAGATCCACACAAAAATTTATTTTAAGATTACCATTATTTTATATGAATAAATTTTGCATGATTTCACTGACACTAATCTTATTGCAAAAAAAATTTTTATATTTATGTTGAAGACATTTTTAAAAAGGTGGTTTCGGGAGGAGAGGTTAGGACCTGAGATTTCATCAGTGTAGGGGAATTCCTGGGGTGCAAATGTATTTGTTACTTAGAGTCTTATGCCTTTGCCTCAGGAAAAATTAAATGATTTTCTTTCAAGGTCACATGCTGGTATATGTCAGAGGGTGAACTTGAACCCACGTCTTCCTGACTCCAATGAAAGAGTTCTTGTCTGCTACGCCAAGCTGCCTTTTTCCTTGCATTTTTGTAATTTCTCTAATCCCTCCCCATGATACATCCACCACAAAAAATCACTTTATATATCATAGAATTCTGAATACATTTCCTACCACTGAAAAAATAAAAACAAAACAGATTAATTGGAAAGGTCCCAAGAGGATTTGAACACATTCCTGGGAATTCTGAAATGTCTGTTAATCCCTAAGAAGTAGAGGGAAAGGTCTGTGGTTCCATCTCCAAGCTAACATTGACTGTTTTTCCTTATGTGGGTCACAATTCTCATAAATCTAACAATGGAGAAACACAATGCAAAGTTTTAAGAAGATTTGTCCTTTTGCCCACATTTAGATAGAAAGTTCTAATTTTAACAGTATTTGAGGGGTCTCTTGAGATTTTTCTGGGCACATAATGATGTTTGACTAGGAAAGGAAATAGCAAAGCTATGCCTCAAGGAAGGACACAGGGCAGCCATAGTGGCCCTTGGAAGAATTGATAGCCAAATAATATCAAAAGATCTTGATTGATATATGCCAAGTTTTTTTAAATTTTTATTTATGCAATAAGCATTTCCATAATATAGAAGAATAAAAAAAACTGATTGCACATGAAACAGCAACTCTATTATGTGCAACTTGCTATTCCTTTTAAATATATAATAAAGTTATCATGGAACTTTCTTTTTTTTTTCCCTTACTATCTCTTGATTTCTTCTCAGAGTACATTGATAATCTATTTAATTTTGACACTCATTTGTACATTGCATGAGTTTAAAGAGGTTGGAAATTCCTGTTTTAGAGTACTGAAAATGTATACTAAGGATTCAATTACATCTTAGGGTTCAAGAACAGTGGTTGATAAAAGAATAGCTACATGAGTGCATGAAAAAGCATTTATTCAGTGCTTACTATGTGCAAAGCATTGTGCTAAGTGTTGGGGTCACAAATGGAAAAGCAAGACAGTCCTGGCTCTCAAGGAGTCATGTTCTAATGAGAGAGACCACACTTACAATAGGAGGTTTCAGCTGCAAGTCAGATAGAAAGGCCCGGTGGTCCTTAGGGCCTAGTGGCAAAGCAAATGGTAGCACATCTTTGATATTATGTCTGTTAATAAAAACACACCTAACGGACCCTTTGACAGTGCCAAGGATTTTGGTGGTGAGAAAGGGGAGGAAGCAAGAATATAGATAGGTAAGGGAAAAGATGGGCAGCTGGGGGCACAGTGGCTAGAGTTCCTAGCTGGAGTTGGGAAGACTCATTTTCCTGAGTTCAAATTTGGCGTCAGACGCTTACTAGCTGTGACCCTGGGAAAGTCATTTAACTCCATTTGACTCTGTTTCCTCATTTGTAAAATGAGCTGAAGAAGGAAATGGCAAACCACTCACTGTGATATCTTTGCCAAGAAAACCCCTAAATGGGGTCCTGAAGGGTCAGATATAACTGAAAATGAATGAATAACAGCAAGAAAAACATGATGTGGAATTCGAAATCAGAGGATGCAGATCAAGTCCCAGACTTACTTCTAATGTCAGGCAAAGCTCTCTGAGTCTCAGGCTCCTCTTCTGAGAAGTGGAGACAGCAATATGTACTCTACTGAACTCACAGACTTGTGACACTTAACTGAAACAACATGGAAAAGCACTGCAAAATCTTTTTGTTGTTATTCAGTCATTTTTGATCCTTTGTGACCCCATTTAGGGTATTCTTGGCAAAGATACTGGAGTGGTTTGCCATTTCCTTCTCCAGCTCATTTTACAGATGAGGAAACTGAGGCAAACAGACTCAAGTGACTTGCCCAGGGTCACACAGCTAGTAAGTGTCTGAGGCCAGATTTGAACTCCAGAAAATAAGTCTTCCTAACTTTAGGCCTTGCACTCTATCCGTTGTGCCATCAAGTTGCTATAAAGTATAAATTAAAATAATATTACATCATGATTGGAGGAAATTACTTAAGATTTTATTTTTTTTCTCCTGGTCTGACAAAATTTTTTTTCAGGTTCTATGTGTATGTTATGATAGAATAACAGCTTTTTAAGTCACAAGCGATATAAAAAAGACAAAGACAAAAAAATAGTCATTGAACTTCCCAAAACACGTTACATATCATCTTGATGATTATTCATAGTCAGGTGGACAGTACATTGCAAACTAGACTATAATTCCATCAACTATGGAACACTGACTCAGACTAATGGTTTCAGAAAGGCAAGGTATTTAGTCTCCTGCCTTATTCTTCCTTTAAAATTGTAGCTATAAGGGGCAGCTAGGTGGCACAGTGAGCGGCACGCTGGCCCTGGGGTCAGGAGGACCTGAGTTCAAATGCGGCCTCAGACACTTGACACATGTACTAGCTGTGCGACCTTGGGCAAGTCACTTAACCCCGATTGTCCTGCCAAAAAACCAAAACCAAAACAAAGCAAAATTGTAGCTATAGATCTAAAAATTGGAAGAAAGTCACTTTTGAATAATCATATATTAATTAGTCTAAGCTATACATACAATGGGGTAATACATACATTTGGGGGAATGTAATCTCCCCCAAATAACAGGTTCTGGTATTGTACTTTAGTACAAGGTACTTCTTGATAGGAGAATCATGAATTGAATTTCCATGAAATTCATTTGTCACGTGGCAGGTTACTCTCTTCTTCATCCACAATACTTTAACACTTGACCCTTTTAAATTAATGACACGTAAAACACTGAAATTACCTTAGTTTATCCTATATTTTGATCCATTCTGTAGTTTCGTTAAAGGAGTGTAGGAGATCCTATTCTGCTGGGTAATGACAACGAGTGTAGTGGTACCAAGAAATGTTAAAAAAAAAAACAACTAGAAGGAGGTATCCAGTGTTTATGGGAGGACAAGGACAAGATGCGGCTGAATTGTGTCTGCCTCATTGATGAAAGCATCCCAGATTGACTGACACCTCTGAAGTCACTCCCCATTTGTACCTCATTTCTAAGATCACAATACCTCCTTTTCTGTAAGTGTAAGCTTCTTTTTGCTTATCTTTTTACTTAATTGGTCAATATTCTATTAATAATCTGGTTCCCATTTCCACCTCAACAGGTTGGTTAAAATGGCAAAAATGAAATAAATCCGATATCTGAAACTTACAGCAATCTCTAACTTTTAAAAAACTGGCAACATTCTGGCAGCCTTCATGACTCCTTCTCCTACTTTTGCAGACTGACACCCTGTCACACTTGCCCTCTAATTCATACATGTAATCAATTCTCTTCCCTGTACCCCCTCCTCTGAAGTGTCAGAATTTCCATACTTCTAAGAGTACCTGTGGGTTCATAAGGGGAGGAAGGAAAGAACCTGTGAAAAATAAGACCACTTTAGGGAGCTGTCCCCTAGGGGGATTCTCTTGGGTAGGTCCAACTTAATGCTATCCCAGGCCCAAAATATCTCCTCCTACATTTCCAGAAGGTATTCACCTCATTTTGTTGCAGAGGCTAAAATTTTAGAAATTAAAAATTACTTTGTGTTAATAAACATCCTCTAAAATGTGAATATTCTGGGTTTTTAAGGTGAATTCCAGATTGCTTTCCTCCTGATGACTAGTTGAAATGAGCTCTATCCAGAGAGTTAGAATTCTAATTGGGGGTTGAGTGAGATAGCCAAAGAGAATTTTGGTTCAGTGAATATACTTGGGATGAAGGGACAGAAAAGTCTATCTTGCCTTACTCCTTCCTGCAGAGGGGATGCTATACTATGGGCCTGGCTTTTTTTTCCCTCATGTAAAATAAAATTTATCATCTCTCCCTCCTATTGTTCCTTCCCAGTTAAACAATATTTAAAAAAAAAAACAACCACAGCAAACATACATAGTCTAGAAAAAGAAATTCCCATACTGGGCATGTCCAAAAATAAATGTTCATTCTGGATGTCAAATCTATGTTTAATTAAATCTCTCTCTCTCTCTCTCTCTCTCTCTCTCTCTCTCTCTCTCTCTCTCTCTGTCTGTCTCCTTGTCCAGGGTCATACAGCTAGTAAGTGTCTGAGGCCAGATCTGAACTCAGGTCCCCTTGACTTCAGGGCAGGTGCTCTATCCACTGCACCACCTAGTTGCCCATCCTTTTCTCTTTAGCCTTTTTTTATTCCTCTTGGCTGACCTGTCCACTTCCGCAACTTCAAGTGTTATCCTATGGAGATAACCTCCCAATTCATATTTTTTTAGATCTGGCCTTTCCCTTGAACTTCAGAACCACATTTCCAATTGCCTGTTGGACAGCTCAGCCTGAATTTTCAGGTTATCAGATTACTGAACTTATCATTTCTTTCCCAAAGCTAGCCTTTCCTTTTAAAATCTCCATTTTGTTTTGCTAGCTCCACCATTCATCTTAGATGAAAGTCTCTGCAAAACATAGCACTTGGAGAAAATTGAGCATTAAGGAACTGGTTATTCAGAAACATCATCAGGAGGTCCTAGTGTACCCAAGGGTACCTGACTATAAAGCTCTTGGAAAGTTTTGGGACAAAAATCTTTCTGTCTGATGTAATTCAAGAAATTAATCTTTTCCGAGAAGTCTTTATGTATGGTACTCATATGTATAAACACAGAGCAACCTGTACTTTATTGCTTCTACTATTAGGCCCAGTGGTTCTAAGGTTCAACAAGGGGTTTGGATTCTGTATCTGCCCACTGAAGAATAAAATGCTTCACTTCTCATGGATCAGACTCGTGTTCCCACATAACCTCTCCAGTTAAGGTTATCTTCTTTCCTCACCTTTATCACCATTCCTCTCACCCCTGCCCTGTACAGCCATACATTTTATTGTTGAGTGCTATCAATTTTAACTCTGCAATCTTCCTTGAATCTATTCCTTCCAACCCCTAGCTAAAACCTTCATTTCTTGTTACCTAGACTAATGAAAACATCTTTTAAAACTGCTCTCCTTGACTGACTCTTATCCACCTTACGCATTGCGAGCAGAGCAGTCTTCCAAATGCAGAAATGATAGCATTACTCTGCTGCTTGGGAACCTTTAATGTCTTTCTATTACCAACTGATCTCCAGGTTATGGTTGCTTAAAAGACTATGTTTTTCCTTTTTTTAAAAATTAATTTATTTAACATATTTAGTTTTCAGCATTGATTTTCACAAGAGTTTGAATTACAAATTTTCTCCCCATTTCTACCCCCCCCCACTCCAAGATGGTGCATATTCTGGTTGCCCTGTTCCCCAGTCAGCCCTCCCCTCTGTCACCCCACTCCCCTCCCATCCCCTTTTCCCTACCTTTCTTGTAGGGCAAGATAAATTTCTACGCCCCATTGCCTGTGTATATTATTTTCTAGTTGCATGCAAAAACTTTTTTTTTTGTTTTTGAACATCTGTTTTTAAAACTTTGAGTTCCAAATTCTCTCCCCTCTTCCCTTCCCACCCACCCTCCCTAAGAAGTCAAGCAACTCAACATAGGCCACATGTGTATCATTATGTATAACCCTTCCACAATACTCATGTTGTGAAAGACTATCTATATTTTGCTCCTTCCCAACCCATCCCTATTTAATGAATTTTCTCCCTTGACCCTGTCCCCTTTCGAAAGTGTTTGTTTTTGACTACCTCCACCCCCATCAGCCCTCCCCTCCATCATCCCGCCTACCTTTTTTTTCTATCTTCTTCCCTCTTCTTTCCTGTGGGGTAAGATTCCCAATTGGGTATGTATGGTATTCCCTCCTTAGGCCAAATCTGATGAGAGCAAGGTTCACTCATTCCCCCCCTCACCCGCCCTCTCCCCTCCTCCCACAGAACTGCTTCCTCTTGCCACCTTTATGCGAGATAATCCACCCCATTCTATCTCTCCTTCCTCCTTCTCTCAGTATGTTCCTCTCTCATCCCTTAATTTGATTTTATTTCTTTTAGATATCTTCCCTTCATCTTCAACTCACCCTGGGTCCTCTCTCTCTCTCTCTCTCTCTCTCTCTCTCTCTATCTATATACACATAGATATGTACATACATACACATTCACCCATATATATACATAAACATATATGTATGCATATTCCCTTCAGCTACCCTAATACTGAGGTCTCATGAATCATACTTGAAAAATATGGAACGCTTCACGAATTTGCGTGTCATCCTTGTGCAGGGGCCATGCTAATCTTCTCTGTATTGTTCCAATTTTAGTATATGTGCTGCCAAAGTGAGCACTTAAAAGACTATTTTAAAGAGAACTTATACAAGGCAAGCAGTCACATGGTGGTCAGAAGAAGTGATATAAGGACACTCTCAAGGTCTCTCTGAAGAACTTTGGAATAGTTTGGGTGACATGGGAGATGTTGGCACAGGACTGCTCAACATGGAGTACCCACATCAAAGACAGCGCTATGCTCTATGAGCAAAGAAGAATTGAAGAAGCTCAAAAGAAATGTGAGATGTGCAAATTTAGAGTATCCACCCCAAATGTTCACATGGACTATTTATGCCTGACCTGTGGTAGAGCATTCTAAGCTCATATTGATCTGATCAGCCACAACTGGACAAACTCTAACTTGACTCTAACATAGTATTGTCATTTTAGTCCTCTTTGAGAGTGGAAAACAGCCAACCAAACCAAACTGCTCACTGATACATCATGCTCTCCCTGCCCTTTCATATTTCAATTTTATACCATTTCCTATTCCTTAAATTCTCTTATCCTCCTCCCCTTTATTCCCATCCTTTAAGGCCTAACTCAAATGCCTCTTCTTCCAGGAAGTCTTCACCCTGAAGCAAACAGTCCTTCTGAATTATTATGACATTTTGCTTGTAATTCTTTTAATACAGATTACTTTGTAGATTAGTTGTCTTATCTCCCCAACTTGATTGAAAACCCCTTGAGGTCAGGGACTCGGAGGTATACATTTTTTTTTATCTTCCACAAAGCCTAGCAAGGTAACTTAACATAGTAGGCATTCAATAAATGATTGTTGCATTATTGCATGTATACATGAATGCACGCATGCATGAATGAACAAATGAACAAATTATCCTGCCACAAATAAGTATTCAATTTCTATTCCTATTGTCATTTATGGTACTACAATGCAATAGTAGCTTGGAATGGCCTATTTAACCCCTAGTTGTCGGCTGGGACTACTAATGACAACTCATATTTCTCAACTAAGTTTTTAGACAACACAAATCCTTTTAAAATTTCATTTTGTTTAAATATTCCCCTTACAGAAATTTTGCCTTACATGCACACGCTTCTGGTACATTTCTTGGTTATAGGTTTTGTCTCTGCTTTGAAACAAAAGGGCCAAATCTGGACTCTAATCCTGATTTCAGTATAGTGCTGATTTAAATAAAGATACGACATTGTTCAATTTTGAAACCATCTATAGTTTCGGTGACCAACATGCTGCCCAAATACCAGGTGCAAAGTACTTGTAGACCTCTTCGCATTCTTTGGTTAACATTGACAATCAAAGATTTTCATTTGTTGGCACATTTTGTGGTCTCCTCCAGGTTACTCATAAATATATAACACACCACTGGTCCCACACACTGATCCCTGCTCTATCCACTATTAACCTTTTTTCATGCTGAGAACTGGCCATTTATTTCTACCCTCTGCTTCCTATCTCATAACTAGTTTTTAATCCATGACAGACCCTTACTTTCCACCCCATGGTTACCAAGTTTTCTTAATAGCCTCTTATGGAGGCTTTGTAAAAGGCCTTTTGAAATTATAAATAAAGGCTATCCACTGGTGCTTCTTTATCCACTGTTTCCTTAACTCTTTCAAAGATTTCTTATGGAGGCATGATTTACCATCAGTGAAGTCACATTGGTTTGTCTCAATCAGGTATATCTTTTGGCACTAAAATCTTAAGTCAGCTTCATTGAATTGTTTTTGTGTGATATGTCGCATCTGTTTTTAACTCACGGGGTTGGGGTCATCTTTAAGGCCTTCTGTAATGACAGGTAGACTCTACTGTGACTTTTAAAAGTACTACTTTTAAATGACTACAGTCATTACAGAGCTGAATCACACAACTACTTTTCTTTTTAACTTCAGCAGATATATTGAATGATCTTGTGGTTGCCAAAGTTTCAAGGCAATTATATTCAATGACTAGGTTCTTTTTTCCTTCTTTCCTTTTTCTCCTTCCTTCCTTCCTTCCTTCCTTTCTTTCTCATAATTTATCTTTTGTGAAGTCACATTGATTCCTTCTAATGATTTCTTTCCTTTTCTTCTTTCATCTTTATTTGTGAAATTGTTTATTTTTTCTTTTGTTCCCAAGACCTAGAGGAAACAACCTCTTTAATGAGTCAAAATAAATTGTTTAACTATGCGTCTATTTCCTGAACTCAGCAATACATGGGGTGAAGGACAAGGAGAAAATAAATCTCTCTGCCATCTTTTTAAAATTATTTCCTTTAGACACACCTACCCAGCCATTAGCAGCTGATGTAGAAAGGAAGTAATATTAGGTGAAATGCTGGTAGGTGCTGCTGTAGATTTGGATGTAAATCCCACTAACAGATGTACCCTAGATAAATCCTGGGGGAGGCTACACTCTCAATTTTTACTATGTACTTGAGGTGACCCGTGGACCCAGATTCTCTCTGTAGTGGTTCCTAAGTGGGTGATCTTCTTGGTGTAAAAAAATTATGCTAGTGACCTACTCACTTCTTTTAGTCATGGTTGACTTGTCCTAGTGCATCTACTAGAGCCTACTTGTCAGGATAGGAGAGTGGCTTGGCTGGCCTGGGGCATTAATCATCATTGCCCAGATTTATCAGTGGTGACGACATGCAATCACAGACCCACACGTATAACCCAAGTGGTACAGACACCACATCTGCTCCTGGCTACTGCTTCCACAGGATTTGTGATCAGTGGCACAAACACCCGTGGAAATAAAAGGGAGAATATTTAGGAACCCCAAGTGACTACAACTGTTATACTCCCTTGAGTGCTGCTACCTGGCTCTTGCTCTTTATGTCATCGGTATACATCATATGTGTATGTGTGTGTGCGTGCATGTGTGTGTGTATGTGTGTGTGTGTGTGTGTGTGTGTGTGTGTGTGTGTGTGTGTGTGTGTGAAAACTGAATAATGTAAAGCTGTGGAAAGATGGCAATATTCTATGTCTTCGGATTTGGGTTCAGATTCCAGCTTGGCCACTTAACTATCTTCCTTAACTTCTCCGTACCTCAGTTTCACCATCTACAAAATGAAGTAGGTAGATTCTCTGACCTCTAAGTTTCTTTCCAGCTCTAATTCTATGATCCTATTCTTCCATCTTCGGAACGGAAAACAGGCGAGTGAAATTCTCAGTACTGTTCCCTTTCCATCTTGACAATTCAATTCGGCTATTTTGTTTTCCCTACCATATATAATAATAAAGGTCAAAGCTCTTTGTTGCCGGTCCACATTTTGTACCTGTGCTGGCTGACTATGAGAATCTATTTACAAGTTAGAAGCAGGGCTGTGCTCTATGGCTGGGGAGCTAGACTGCACACCATGGGGTAGATGCAACCTGTCTAATGACTTCATTAACATATTTCTCTAACCAACCAAACAAGACAATCCCAGAAAAAGGTCTGAGTAGCTGAAGAGAATGTCCTCAGTAAGACTTAAAGATTTCTACAGATTCTCCTATTGACCATTTTACATGCTAGTGGCCTAAGGAGCTCAGAGTTTCTCATTTTAAAATTAATTTTAGGGGCAGCTAGGTGGTGCAGTGAATAGAGCACTGGCTCTGGAGTCAGGAAGACCTGAGCTCAAATCTAGCCTCAGACACTTGATATTTTACTAGCTGTGTGACCTTGGGCAAGTCACTTAACCCCAATTGCCCTGCCTTCCCCCCTTAAAAAAATAAATAAAAAATTTTAAAAAATTAATTTTAAGTCATTCTAATAATAAAGTTTTGGAGAGATAGTTTTAGTTATCTTCCATAATGTTTATAGTTGTGGGGGGAGGGTAGGAGCATGTGCATAGAGGTAGGGGAATAATATACATTTTTCCAAATACGAAGAAGTCTAATGAAGCCATCTGCCTCTGCTTACGGGGAATGTAAATTTTGTAGAGGAAATAGTAACAAGAGGAAAGGCATCCTTCTCCCCATTTTATGTTTGTGTGTTTGTTTTTGTTTTGAGGTTGGATTTGGCAGTCTCCCTCATCTTGGAAGGGCAGTGGCCACTCAGGAGCCTAATCCTAGTGCTGATTGGCATGGAAATTTTGACCTCTTTTCCCCACCTGGATAAATTTATTCCTCTTTAGGCTGCCTGATGGCCCTCTCCTAGGGACTGACCAAATTGGTGCCAAACAGTGCTGACATCCCACCCACTTCAGCTTCCCTGAATAGTCGGGATTACCTGGGTCACCATGCCCAGATAGCTCAACTATACTCTTGGCAAACTACAGAGTTAGTGGTTTCCTGGCTAAAAGGTGTGACTCAAGCTGATATTTTTAATATTTGTTTCCTTTAGACACAGCTAAGATTATATGTAAGTTTAATATAAGAAATTTCCCTTAATTTCTGGGGAGTGGAAAGAATTCTGGATTTAGTGTCAGAAACACTTGGGCTCAAAAAGCATTTCTGACATTTATCTGTTTTACGACCATGGACAAGCCTCTTAGGTTTTTAGTTTGTAAAATTGGGCTACTGACACCTGTAGTACCAACCTCATAGGGTTATTGTGAGGCTCAAATGAGATAACATACTGGTCGTCCCAAAAGTGCTAAGGCAGTTTTAAACTTTAATAGCTTAAAGCTATATAAGATTTAATAGTTTACATAGGTTTTTAAACTTTAATACTTTAAAGCTATTTAAGCTTTATAGCTTAAAATTGCACTACCACTTTTGGGACACCGTATTTAAGCTTTAATAGCTTAAAACGGCACTAAAACTTTCAGAACACTCAACATTGAAGGGGCTTCTTTTTGCAAACTTTAAAGTGCTATATAATGTATCATTATCATTAGTGTTATTAAATTACAATATCAATAAGCAGTATTTTCCTCATAGTTACTTAAACATTTATTAATTTTTTGGCTTTGGATTAAATATTTGTTTAATGAATGCATAGTTTTAATTTTTATAATTTACTCTCTTTTGTTTTGAAAAAAATTTCTCAGTGGGTCCTGCTGTTCAATTATCTGCAATAGGTAGTCATACTTTGAAATTCCTATTATGGAAACAGCACTGGCATTTGGAATGATTTCCTTTTGATGATGCTAAATTAGATGATATAATCAGTATTACTCAGTGGGACTAATTCAATTCTTGTACCAATGCCTATGAGCTAATAAGAAATTCACTAAATCAATAAGTGTCTCCAAGCAAGTTGTTCCAAAAGGCACATTTTTACACCATTAGAAAAATAAATATATGAGTCCTTACCTAGGATAACATCTTTAGTCAGGTATAATTGGATAGCTAAAATCCTATTTGTTATCACTTTTCTTTTTATTTGATCTATGTCACATTTTTGACAAATATCCCATACCATAATATATGAAATTTTTTTTGGTGGATAAAGAAATCAAGAATATAAACTAATTAAGCCAAGATTAGAACATGGCTCCTGACTCTGGTGTTCAGTGATCAGTCATTAAGTATCCTTCTCCAGTGAAATGACATTGTGATTTACCAAAAGGCAGATATATATTAAAATTCACTTGCTAATGAAGAAATAATAATAACAAATAAAATAATTTATTATAATTTTCCAAAAAGACAGTTAACTTTCTGGCCTATCTTTTGTTTTTCTAAGGAAGAATATGATTTACAGAGATTTGATTCAAATTTTTTCCATCTATTGAAACTAAAAAAAGTATAGAGATACAAGTATCAGATCAAAATGGTTGTATGCAGGTACTTTTTGGGAAAAGGCAAAATGTAAAATTTGAAGAATGAAATTTGCTAGTAATTAGAGGAGAACTGGTCTTATCTAGTCAGCAATGAAGAAGGAAGAAGGCACCTTCTCCTCATGTTCCTCATTGTGAAATGAGAAAATGCAAAAGCGCTTTCAAACTTATTACAAAAAAGAGAATCTTCCAAGATTCTCTCAAAGTCTTTATAGAATTAAGAATCAGAATGGGCTCACTTAATGAGTTTCAATAAACAGATAATTTGGATCAGTAAGGCAGCTAAAGATCAGATCTTTCTAGATCTGTCAATTTTTACTTCAATAAAGTGTTCCATTTTGTATGTGTAACAATCATATTTACAACTCATGGCAAAATTTTCCATTACTGCTTCATCCTATTTGAGAAGTGGGGTTTCTCTATGAGAACAGAACTTCAATGAAGTCCTGCAGCATGAAAGATACTTTACTTCTATCTCATGGGGAAACAGATTATTTTTCTTGATATTTCTTTCAGTTATTGAGTTACTGCATGGTGAACTGGATGTTTCAATAAAGCTATAATTATAATCCAATAGACCTTTCTTCCCTTCTACAAAATGAGGAGTGGGGAGAAAGTTTAATCTGATTTTCCTCTCTCAGAAGCGCTCCTCTGATAGAATATGGAAAGTCTTTAAGAATGACCTTTTGCTTTTTTTCATGTCTTAACTCTATACTTTCTATGATATTCAGACAGAAATTACCAGTCTCTATTAATTCATGTTCTCCAGTTTCAGTCTACATTTATTTAGTTTTTGACCTTTCTTTCCATAGGGAATACTAATAATAAACATTTTTACTATCATGGTTTTTAAAAAATATATTACTGTTACTATACTGTAATTTGTAATTATTATATTGTTGAAATAGTTGAAAGCTATATTCAGTTGTTCCTCTAACACTGCCATTGCTTTGAATATTGCTAAATGATATGTAAGACATCTTCTTTAACTGTTAGGGTACTTATTTTTTAAGGTTATGGAGTTTTCCATAGTACCTAAAATACTTCAGTTTCTTTTTAAATATTATATATTAAATCCTTTAATTCTGCAATTCTTTTTATTTTTCTAATGTCAATTTCAACAGGTATTTGGGTTATGTAGTCACCTTCAGATAAACAAAACAAAAAATAAATCCAAACTTATTTCATAGGTTGAGAGCTCACATTCACAAGTTGTTGTAAAACCTGATAGCTTTCATTATACTACATGATTATATCTCTGGTATACAACTCTGTTCCCCTCCTTTAGCTAATTAATATCACTTCTTCTATTTTCTTAATTATACTCATACTTGATGAATTTTTAATTCTGATTAAATAAAGTTGAAACAGTAAATCAATTGATGACTATGACCCTTTACACTATATTTTAGTATTTTGTTCATATGCTATTTTGATTTTACTTTTCATATTTTATTCTTGTGAATGCTTTATAAACTACAACATCTCAAGAATGGTCCTTGTTTCTTTCTTCAATATGTTTTGTGATTTTATTTTTCCATTCTAAGCACATTTTCAGGCATCCTGTAATTTACATAAAGGTAGGATATGTGCAGAGTAGCAAAGTATGTTTTTCTTCAAGCACCCAGGGTTAAATTCATTTGGGGATTTTGAGCTCACCAGGCTCACACTGCTCATGGACAAAGGCTAACAAAAACGGTTGGATTCTAAAGGGTGCAATGGTGGTTCAACTTCACTTCAGGCTTTGATTATGTTTAAACTGTATTACCACACCCATTCAATTACAGGATGTCCATGTCGTCCAAACAAACTCTTCATCTTAATACTGCATTAGAGCAATATTTTGCATTCTTCATTAAAATGGAATTTACCTCAAAAACACTGATTTTCTATCTGGCTTCTCAGTATAAAAACTTACTCCTTAAAAATCAACCAACTACAGCTAGTATTAAGTACCACAGCATCATAGACTCTTATAGTTGGAAGTGACTTTAGAGGCCATCTATGAGTTGGGTTACCCAGTTGTACCCAACCAAGCATTCTTCCTTACAACATACCCACCCACGGGCTATCCAGCTTTTGTTTTGAAGGCCTCTGTTGAAGTGCAACCCAATATACTTTTGAAAAACTCTTATTCAAAGGACAATTTTCCTTACATCTAGCTCAGATCAGTTGTTCTGTAATTTCCACCTATTGATCCTTTTTCTGTTCTCTGGAGTCAAAGAGAACAAACCTAATCTCTCTTATAAAGAATAGTCCTTCAAACACTCAGAAACAGTTATCTAGTCTTCTGTTCTCTAGGTTGAATATCATCAGTTCTTATCCTTGACTCTCCTATGATATGTTCTTGAGGCCTCTACTAGCTGCTTTCTTCTTCAGCTTGCTAGCATCATTGCTAAAATATATAAGTTAGAACTAAAAACACAACATTATCTGCTACCTGACCAGGGCATGGTATGGTGGCAGAGTACGAATATCAGTTCCTCCATTCTGACTATTCTGCATCTCTAAATGCATTGTAAGATTCCATTAGCTTTTTGAGGTTATCATTGTACCATTATGGTGGTATATACTGAGCTTGTCATACGTGAATTTTTTCCGATGCTTTTCAGAAGATCTGCTTTCCAGAAGCTGCTTTCTAGTGTTCATTTTGTACTTGTAAAGTTGAATTTTTTTAAACACAAATATAGGACTGTGCATTTATCCCTATTAAGTTTTAATCTTAATAAAGGCAGTAGAGTGCAGTAGATAGAGAGCTCATCTTGAAGCCAAGAAGACCTGGGTTTAAGTGCTGCCTTTGGCACATATTTAATGAAATAAATGCCCAAAATAATACTAACATTTCAAATTATTTTGAAAAGATGGACATTCTTAGAATGGAATCTTGAAAAAGCCATGTTTTGAGTTTGACAGCACAAATCCAACTAATAGACCAATTATATCAAAATTGAGTAATTTTTAAAAAGTTGCTCTCTATTATGATAATCATGAGTGAACTCATACTTCAGCAGTGTTTGACAGAGTGTAAAAACATTTTGGGACCTGAATATAAGTTTGTGCTGCAGGGTATGTATTGCTAGCTAGAGAACGAAATGGCAAGCTGCTGCAGTATCTTTGCCAAGAAAACCCCAAATGAGGTCACAAAGAGTCAGACACTACTCAAATGGCTGAACAACAGCAACATGCATTGCTAAGGTGGAATGAAACCATCTAGAAATGAAATAGAGGAAAAAATGAAACCATCTAGAAATACCTCTGAGCTCAGTTGTCAAAAATCACAATAGCAGAGACAGCTTGAGAAAAATATTAAAGACCTTTGGAAAGGCAATGCAAGAGTCCATGAATACCTAACCAGAATTTACAGTAGAAAACTAGAACTCCATATCATCCAATTGAACACAACAAAAAGAAACATGCAGAATAGAGCCTAGGAAACAAAACTGTATAAGAAATTATTTATATGCTTAATTTGCAATCACACGGAAAAAAAAGAGCCCTGGATTTGGAGTTGGGTGATCTTGGTTTTAACCCAAGCTCTGCCACCTAATAACTGTGTGACCTTAGCCTCTTCTGACCTTACTTTTCTCATCTGCAAAATGAAGGGCTTTGAATAGACAACTGCTAAGGTCATGTCAAGCTCTAAATCTATGATACTATGATCTTATAAACAATTGAAAGTGAAATCCAAAAAGTTAGGGTGACATAAGAAGTCAAAGTAGAAAAAAGAACAAAATAAAGCACATAACATTTATTAAAAAAAGCCATAGAGGCCTGAAAAGCAAAGAAATCAGATAAGAAAGTGAACCCTAGAAGGAGGATATGAAAAATTTCTATTTATTCATGTGCTATTAAGAAGGTCAACAAAACAAAAATGCAAGTTGGGTCAAATTTAAAATGGAAAATCTGTGAATTGTTAATACAATGACTGACAGAACAATTCTGTTAAGGCAGGTGGTTCAAACTTTAACTTCTCTGCAAAACTAAAGATAATGTGTCCATGATCCCTAACTACTGACTCCAAATCTTCACAGATTTGAATAGAAAAATACTTAATCAGCTTTCTTTGTGATGTAAGCCTAGACCCATCTTTTTTTTTTAAAGAAACCATCATATATTTATTGCCAAAAAATTGAGAATACTAGTTACCCCTCAAATACACTATATGCCAATCATGTGTTTATGTACTGCATATAAAGCATTCCTAACTTGTATCACTAAACAATCTATGACTGCCACAAGAAAACCATAAATTGGTTTAAGTGCAAAAGGGGCATGCTAAAGAGTCTCAGGGGTATAAAGTGAAACTTATCCTTAATTTGGTGATTATTGGACAAAACCATCCAAAACTGCTTTAACATTTACAGTGCCTTTCTAGATGAAGCCTTTGATCTGGTTGCACATTCATGGCTTAGCCATGTAATGCCAATATATAAACTAAATCCAAGTTAGGGTGTTTGCTTATATATTTGCCAATATATAAACAATAGCCATTCCTAGGGTATTTGACATCCACATTGAAAACAGTTCTCCTTTTAGAGCAGGTCTGTCCAGTCTTAGGTTTTTATTGAAACAATAGGCACTATATTTTGATTTGTCATTTTAGTGAGAGCTCTGCGGTAGCTTGGTTTACTAAAGCCTTTATGTAAATTTCTATGCTTGTAGGCGGGCTGCATAAATCGCACTGTGGGCGGCATGCAGCTGGCTGGCCGAATTTTGGACAGCCCAGTTTTAGAGTATGGTACCAACCCAATAACATAAAGTAAAATTGATGGAAAATGGGGACTCTTGCAGTGGTGCAGTTTAAGCTTGCTATGGGTCTGTCTAGCCTTAGCTCTATTAGCATTACTCTTGAATAAAACTGAGCATGTCTTTCAAGTCAAAGAGAGAATTGTTCCGAAACATTATTTTAATCACTTGACGTACATGGATGACATCAAGTTATATGGCTCCACTTAAAAGTACATTAAGCCGCTACTTTATGTCATTGTAACTTTTCCCAATAATATCAAAATATTTTTTGGACTTGATAAGTGTAAAATTCTTTACATGTGCCAATAAAGAATAGAGATTGAAGGCTTTGAGTTTCAGTACTGGAGTCAAATTGGACCAATGGATGAAGACACTAAATACTTTGGCATTCTCTAGTCAAGACACAGCAAGTATATAGTTATCAAGGAGGAAACCAGACGGTGTGTGTTAAGAGACTGAATGGAATCTCAAAGCGAAAGCTCAATAGGAAGAAGACATTAAGAGTATTTAACAGCTACGCAATGGCAGTTTTAATGTATACTTTTATCAAAGTAAAATGGACAATGGGTGTAGAAGCTATCCAGAAAAAAACCCACATGTTGTTAATAAAAATAAATAAAATAAACAAAAAATACAGGGCTCATCACCCCAAAGAAGCTACAGGAAGATTAACACTTCATCAAAAATCAGGAAAAGGATTGATAGATATTAGATCACATGACAAACAGGTTAAGAAATTACAGAAATATTTTTGGAACAAACAATTTCACTACACAAAATAATAGATAGTAAAGGAAACAATAGGAATCCCCCACTCCATTTGTGCTATGTAACAGAAAATTACTTATCTGAGGATAGAGATTAATAATTGTCTAAGATCAAAGAGTGAAATCGAAAGACACTCTATAGGCAGCATCTACATGAACTCAACCAACAAAATGTTGTCAAGGAAGTGTTGAACAAATGGCTGAGTCATGCAGATTTGTTTATTGAAAGTGGCTTATGACAGAAATTGAAGATCAGGTCCTTGCCACCAGGTATTACAAAAAGGTTATTTTGAAGAAGACTGGACTTACAGATCAATGAAAATTATGCAACAGAGTGATGGAAACAGTACTGCTTATCATGTAGATTGCAAAAATTTAGCATTTTCTAGATAGTTAGAAATACAGAATCAACTGGCTAGAATTATATGCTCACTATCCTTTTTAGATAGACAGATAACAGATCCCTGTACTACAAATATGAACCCTAAAATATCCTTGAGATTCAGCAAATAAACTGTGCTGGAACCGGAGCATCATTACAGACAGAACTGTTGCTCATAACTACCCAGAATTAACATTGATCCAAGATTTTAAGAATAATATTTAAACAAATGTCACCATACAAAATATGCATAATTCTTAAACTACATGGAATGAAAAGCTTTTTAAATATAGAGACCTGATGAAAGATATTAAAACCATGTAGGAACAGAATAAGCATATGCCATCTCTGTTGTCCAATCTGCTACTGGTGTAAGTTGCAAAGTTGCTTTCAGTGAGTTTAAAGAAGATAAGCTTGAATCCCAATAGTTTTATTCAATTACAAAAAGTAGTCAACTTACTTATTTGCACAATAGTTCACAGACCATACATATAAAGGAAAACTATCAAGATAGCGACTCCTCCTCAAACCATGCCTTCATGAATACTATTTAAAAAGAGGAGAATGAGATGACATCAACAACAACAGTAACACATTCATATTGTATTTTAAAGTTCGAGAAGTACTTTACATACATTATTCCATTGGATCCTCCCTGAAGATATTATTATCCCCATTTTACAGATTGGGAAACTGGCACTTAGAGATGTTAAGGTACTAGGAGAGGGTCACAGAGTGTAACTATGTGGGGGCGGGGGGCGGAGCGGTGATTCAAACTCATTCAAACTCAGGTTTTTCTCATTCAAAGTCCAACAACCAACCACTATTCCATGAACCTGAAGGGTAATGAAGGATAAAAGATAAATAAACACCAAGAAAACCTTCCAAATCTCATTTTAACTAATGCTTTGAATCTTATTCTGCACCTAATAATCCATCTTCTAAACCTGCCACTTAACATCTAAATTAGTGAGTCTTTTGGATATACACAGGTTTCTAAATAGTCTCCCCTTTCCTCCTACTTTCAATTATTTCTATTTTTAGAATTACCTTCTTAAGTGCTATTGGTTTTTAAAACTTTTTTAATTTAATTTTTTTACAATCCTTGTGATTAAATCCATAGAGAAAGCACCCACTGAGGAATTTCCTTTTTTGAAGCAGAATGGCCTTTTCTCTTCAACCTAGGCGCTTAGAGAGTTTTCTAGGCTTAGTGTCAACCAACTTGTTAGATATCAGAGGCCATACCTGAATCTCGGCCTTCCTGACTCCATGGCCATCTCTTTATCTAATATGCCATGCTTCTTTTCCAGATTTCAAATTATATCATAAAGAAGTAATAATCAAAATTATTTGTTACTTGATTAAACTATAGAAAAGTTTATCAATGAAACAGATTAGGTGAACAAGATTCAGAAGTAATAGAATGTATACAAACAAGACAAAAACAATACAGGAAAACTGGAAAGTAGTTCGGCAGAATTCAGATTCAGATCAAAGTCTTATGCCATATATTACAATAAATTTCAAATGTATAAATATTTTAAATATAAAACATAATATTAAAAAATGGAGAAAAAGATTGGAAGGAGCTACTTGCATAATTATGGCTTGAGAGAATTTTTAAACAAACAAGGAATAGAGGAGGTCATAAAAATAAAATACATAATTTTTGTTACATAAAAACAAAGTGCTTTTGCAGGAAAAATCAGTGGAGTCAATAAGCTGCAATAAGAGAAGTTGTTGATTGGGAGAAAAATTGTCTCATCAAATATTTTTGACAAAAGCCTTATAACTAAGATAGATATGGGACTGTTATAAATAGATAATAATAAGAGCTATTATTCCTTAATAGAAAAATAGTCAATGGAAATTAGCAGGCACTTTTAAAAAGAAGAAATGCAAACTATCACTGGCTATATGAAAGAATGCTCCAAATTGCTAATAATAAGAGAACATCTCTGAGGTTTCAACTCATATTATCAGGTTGGCAAATATTGTAAAAGATAAAAAATGACCGTTTAGCACATTAATTATCTCTCTAAGCTTTGTGTTATTTGTATAATTTTGATAAATATGCCCTCTATGCCTTTTTTCAAGTCACTGATAAAAATGCTAAAAAGAATGTATAGTAATATTAGGTCAGTTTGAAATATAGACTTACTATTAAGGATTTAATTAAGTCTATTTTAAGTGCATATATATCCTTTAGTAAAGTCTATATCCAGTGCCTCATCATGATGTGCATAATGACCCTGGGTTCTCAAAAGGCTTTTCAAAGGTAGTTCTGTCAAGCTAAGAAGGCTTTGAATACAGGCCCATCTATGTATTGTGTCTGTCATCCAAAGATCAGCCTCGCTAAGTTCAGAGAAGCTGGTTATTAGAAGCTTGACCACCAGATAATGAATACTTAGCAGCAACTCCTGAAGATTGTCCCCTAAAGTATGTAGTAATTGTAAAATGCTTCATTTGTAAAGAGAATTCACCACAGTAAAATCACAGATAACTTATAATTATACAGAAGACTAAGGTTTGCAAAGCATTTCATATACATTAACTCATTGGATATTCACGTGGGACTCCAGGACAGGTTCTGAGTCTTCATGGATTTCCATGACTCAGAATCTTCTCAGCAGCATGGGACAGTGGAAATAGTGAATTTGGAGGAAAAATAAAAGGCCTAAGTTAGAATTCAGGTGTTACTATTTTACTATCTGTATGACATTGAGCAAGTCAACTAACCTTTCTAGGTCTCAGTTAAGAGAGTTAGACTAGGTGACTTCTAATGTCCCTTTCAGCTACAAGTCTATGATTCTACAAAAAGTTCTGGGTATGACAAGTATTATCTCCAATTTATAGATGAGGTTCAAAAGCAAAACTGGTTCAGACATCGAACTTAAACTGAAAACTCACTTAATCAGGCTGCCTCCCTCTCAAATATTGCAGTTGAAAATTCATGAGTAACTTCCCCCTCCAACCCCCCAACCCCCCCCCCCCCCCCGTGAAGGTTATCCATTTTGTAAATCACCCATGGCAAAAAGTCACATTTTTGTGTCTCATACATCCTATAGCCAACATCTAGAGAAGGAGTTCTTACACTTAGTCATATCACAGACTCCTTTGGAAGCCCAGTGAAAACTGTAGATCTTTTCTTTCTCAAAACAGTGTTTTTAAAAACATAAAATAAAATGTGCAGGATGACAAAGGAAACCAATTACATTGAAATGCAGTTATCACAAATATTAAAAAAACAAATTCAGGGGTCCCAGATTAAGAACCCCTGGTCTAAGATCACTCAGAGAGTAGGAAAGAATCTGTGTTTCCTTTGCTGATGATTATGAACGAGGAGACATAGTTATGCATATGTATAACTTCAGCGTACAGACCAAAAGAAGAATAACTAAAGTCAGAATCCAAGAAGACACAATTCAAAGAACATTTACTTAATTGGCTAGAATCGCCATGGCCTTAAAGAGAACGTCCTAGCTTTTTTGGGTTATAGTCTGGTTATTCTGGGGCAGGAGAGGTCTAGCTCCCAACAGAAGTGACTTGGCAGGGTAGAACTTTTAACTCATCTCCATTAACAGCTAGTAGAATAGCTTACTAGGATTTAGCATTTTTAAAATTTTACTTTTAGGCATATACATATATATAAAACTGAGAAAAGAGAGAGAGAATGGAAAAAGTTAAGCGAAGACTTTTCTCTCTTGCTTGACATGGGGAATGAATAAAGCAAAGGAAATTAGTAAAAGCAGTACTTTTACATAGAGCTATACGTTTAACCTCAGTCAATCAATGTTTAAGAAGTCATCAGTTACATTCCAACTGCCACCAATAGGCAAATACATACAGTAGTCCTGGGAATGAAAGCACACATCCCCCAACACCCCCTCCCCCTCACTCCACCCCTTCCCCCAAGACACCAACGCTGCTTCCAATCCAGCCCTCACAATCATCATCTGGGGAAGTAAATCCTAAGAAAAAAGGTACAGTCATCCCCACTATTGATCAACCATACACAGGGCAGAAAAGCTGGACTAGCTGTTTCCACAATCCGGCTAGCAGCTTCTGTGGGGGTGTAATATCCACCCACATCCAGCACCCAGAAAGCTGCCGGCACGCTGGGAAAGCACAGATTCTTTTGATCTGCTTTAATAAGGAAAGCAAGGTTAAAGGGGTTGACAAGCTTACTTTAATTCAGCATACAAATATCATTCACTTAGTTCAGGGGAAGAGACCAACACACTGAACTTTAGAGCAAATTACAAACAAATTACAAACATCAACAGACAGACTAAATACAGATTCACAGTTACCAACATCTAGGTTCAGCCCGGGAGCTCAGAACAAGGGCTGGCCCAGAGTCGAGCACCATCACTGCTGCAGCAAAGAGCTCCAAGGAACAGACAGCCAGCCCCTGGTTTTTATATCTTTTTCAGGGTCAGGGGTGAGTCACACATGGCACTCACCCACATGACCTAGAATCGTCACAAAAAGGTGACTTAAACCCACATGGTCTAGGAGCCTTTGCTCTCCCAGACATGTAAACTAGGCACTCCCTGGAGTTAGCCCTACCTTGGGCCCTACCTTAGTTGCCAATCCACACCCACTAAGGTTTTACACCTAATAGGGGTTTGGGCCCTGGGGCTTAGCACTTAATAAGACTCAATGAAATACACTGAATTAATCAAAGCAAACAAAAGCCAAACTCTTCAAGGGCACTTGTTGAACTAAGTGCTAAGGAGCCCATTTTGCTTACCAACACACTAGCTGAAGCAGCAAGGCACTCTGAGAGAAAGAGAGAGAGAGAGAGAGAGAGAGAGAGAGAGAGAGAGAGAGAGAGAAAGACAGAGACAGACAGAGACAGAGACAGAGAGAGACACAGAGAGAAGGCAGTGAATGTTAGGCAAATCAAACCACTACCACATTCCTTAGACTGTGATGGAGACAGCCCAGAAAGAGTCTTGGGAGCAGCATTGCTTTTAGCTCAATACACCCTCAGATAGCATCATGGGAAACAACTCTTGTGGAGATGCAGCCTGGCTACTGTTCCTACAGGTACTATAGTCACAGGTACTGAAGACTCTGAGAGAAAAGGTTTTTTTTTTATACCACCAAAATACTTGGCATTATCAAATAGTTCAACATTAGAAACTAATTTTATAAATGGGAATGACATTGAAGGAGAAGTATTAACATCTGTTTTGCCATTACATCCTAAGGATCAGGGGCCTTTTCTCTCTGATTTGTAGCTCAACCCTTTCACGTGTTTTCTCCCTCTTTAGAATATGAACACCTTGAGAGTAGGTACTATGTTGCTTTTCTGTTTTTATCTCTAGCACCTTGCATGTGGTAAAAGTTTTCTTTATTCATTTCTTCATTTTATACTAAAATAATTTCGAAGTAACAGCATTCAGAATTCCATATCTAGCACTTCAAAATACACACAACTCAGTGTATTATACAGCCAACCAAGAAAAATCATTTGTAACACTTTAGTGTGTAAAAAGAAAAAAAGAACAAAGTTCTGTTGTCTCCTTATAAAGAATGTATATCAATGTCCTTACTATGTGGTCACTAATAACAGTGATTTTTTTTTGAGTAGGGCATTCATATAAAGGATTAATACACAATCAGTAGTCCTTTCTACTTAAGAGACCAGTCCATATATTTTCAGAGTCCTTTCTACTTAAGAGACCAGTCCATATATTTTCAGAGTAGATAAAACTATAAAAATAGTTTTTTAAAAAAAATGAAATGTTCTGTAGAATATTTTAGATGCCCAAAGAAATTGTGAGGTTGTATTTTAGGAAAATAAAAATAAATTCTGTATTTTGGTTAATCTTCCCTAGATAGATTACAAAATGTACACTCTGTACAAAGAATATTATATATACATTATAAGACTGTACAGGGTATTCCTAAAGTCTGGACACATAGGCAAAAATGCATATTTTCAAGAAATGAAATGAATGAAATTTTCAACAACATTTTATTTAATTGGAATATTAACAGATAACATCTTCAATATGATTCCCATCCTTTGTGATGCAAAGGTTGATGAGCTTTGCAAGATTCAGGTGAACTCCATGCAATAACTCCACATTGCCATCAATTTTAGCACGTTCACTCTTTATGTGTTCAATCAAGTGTGTTACATCTGTGATTTTCTTTGAGTGCAACTTCTCCTTTAGCATACCCCAGAAAAAGAAGTCAAGGGGGCTAAGGTCTTTTAATATTCGAAATATTTCAAAATATGCATTTTTGCCTATGTGCCCAGACTTCAGAGACACCCTGTATTGCACAATAAAGCTGCTTGGAAGGGATAGAGAAAAATATACAGTAATGTTATTCTTTTCACATGTAAGTTCTTTTCACATACATTATAGAAGATGCTCTGACCACCCCATGAAGTTAATTCATGATAATAACTAATCTAAAGAATCCTATAATTTAAAAGCTCTGAGATTACTATCACCACAAACCTTCTTTGTCTGAATCAAAAATAAAAAATTCAATGCCGCCATGAGTTATCCTGACTCAAAATTGTGTCCTCAAAAATATAATAGTATTAAGTCATAAGAGGAATATAATATACTTATCAAAATTTCAGATAACATGAACCTGTGAAGGATAGCTAATACACTGAAAGCAGGGATAATGGACTATATCTAAGAATATGATTTTGTTGTTGTTGTCATTGTTCAGATAAATCTGTGATTTCATTGCTATATGCAACCCCCGGGGAGGAAATTCCCTCTACCCAATGCAAATCAGCCACTGTTCTGCCCCTTGTAGACTTTGAGAGTTGCCTTGGGCACTGAGATTTTCGTGACGAGTCCAGTCACACAGCCTTACCCCCATACACTCTTCCCCCCTCCACCTTGTAGGACTTAAACCTTGATCTTCTTGACTTTAAGGCCTATTCTTTATCCACTACACCATACTGCCTTTCAAGATAGGGGACAAATATAATATCCTGTGCTTGCTGAGACTCGGCTTAAGTATAGCTCAAGGCAGAGGCAAATGAAAACTGAGTGTTTGAGCTGACAGAAAGCTCAAGAAGAGGTAAAAAAGTGATGTGACTGACAAAAAAGTTTGTGAAATCTTAGTAGATGTTCAGCATCCAGAATGATGGTACTATTGCATTCTATCCTAGTTAGGCCACAACTAGAATGTCATGTTCAATTGCATATTCCACATCTGAAGAAGGACGTTGATCTACTGGGGCATGTTCACAGAAAAGAAATCTGGATAACAGGATCTGAAACTATGCAGAGAGTTGATAAGCAGGTGAGAGGAGAGGAAGCGGAAGCAGTGAGTCTGGACATTATTTGTCAATTGATATCAGACCTAGTGGGGAGCTTGGAATGCTGAAGTTGTGATATTTCATCCAATCTAATAGGAAGATCAGGGCAAAGAGCTAGCAAGAAGGTGACTTTTATTGGACTCCTAACATGTGACTTGGATAAACTGGAAGTAGTTGGATATCTGTGGAAGATTCACATAGGGAATTTCTTGTCCCCTGCCAGGTGAGAGACTAGAGAAGTCTCTGCCTCTATTGGGGGTCTGTCAGATCAGGAGCCTGATTCTGTGTGCCTTTTTCCTCATCCCCACTGACCTCAATCCAGGTGGCTGCCCCCCTCTACTTTCTTTCTAACTGCAAGTAGCAGCAGGAAATCTTCTTTCTCTCTTCTAATCTAGCCTCAGCTGAAACATGCTAGGTCCTGCCACTGTCAATGGCCTTGAAGGATGGCTAAAGTCTTCTCTTGCTCTCTTTTATTCTTTCAGTCTCTTTTCTTCTCTGCCTGTCTTTATGTGATTGTGTTTTGAAGCTCAGAGCTATTAGGGCTGCATGGCCTTGGGCCAATTCAGACCAACAGGGACCAGAATAGGTACTGTCATAATGTCATAATTTAATTTAATTCTCTTTGCAAGAATGCATGTGTGTCTGTACTTTTAGGGTTGCCTTTGAAAATTATATTATCAATTTATGTCTTACTGTCAATAGATCTCCATGTTTGTATTGAGGGATTATTTTCTCCCAAAGTCCACATGCTTGTTAGTCCTATATCTCATAAAATCACTCTATCTGGAGGTATTATATTTGCCTTTACTCAGAGATTCAGTCCATACCAAATTTTTATTGGTCAAAATAAAAAAGAAAGATCCCAGAAGTTACTGGTTAAAAAGGAGAGATGCCATGAATTCCTCGTATCTCAGCTATGCCAACTCTTTTGAACATACCTATGCAGGGCCTTTCCCTACATGGTCCTGATTCAGTTCAATTTAGTTGATGAAGCATTTATTCAGCACTCACTGTAGGGGCTATTAAAGAAGTATTTGGCATGGTTTTAGTCATAAACAGGCCTACAATCTAGTTAAAATGGATAAAAGAGAAAAGATGAGTATTTGAGGCAAATTCTCTCTTAAGCAGTGGTTGTAACTAAAAGAATACCAGAATCATAGTTACAGACTGAATGCTGAAAGGGACCTTAGATGTCCCCTAATCCAACCTCGGAATTTTTAGGACAAGAAACTGAGGTCCAGATGGGTAAGGCGAAATGTCCAAGTTACACAGGTAGTAAGAAATAGAGCTAGCTGTTCATCCTTTTCCAAAACTCTTTTTTTTCTACATACTAAATTTTAAGAGCCTCCTGAATGGTTTTTTTCCTTTGGGTAAGATATAATTCCCAAATTGCCGGTTCCACTGAAATCTAAACACATTTTTGTTTAAAACAAAAGTTGTAAAAGATGAAGTAATGGTATATAATTATTGAAAACAATAGCAATAAAAAGCCCACTCCCCTCGGGAATTATGGCTCAGTGAAGATCTTAGCGGAGGGACAGAAATGATTGTCAATTTCGCCTTTAATTCTATGAACTTTGATAGTTTAGGCAAGAAAATGTCTTCAAAGAATCAATATGATTTCTGAAAATGGAATGAAGACAAAGTGTGAAAAGACTGATCACAGACTTGAAAAAAAACAAAACAAAACAAACAGGCAAATGTCAGTAGTACTTTCTAAAAGTCCTTTTTAAAAAAAGCCTTTTCTTTCTTTTAAGTGAGAGAATTGCAGTTAAAATTCATTTTACAGCCCTTAAAATGAAAACATTTGCCTATTAAGTTCTAACAACCCATAATATTATATCTGTAAAGCATCATTTGGATCCCTGCTGTTTCATTTAACTTTAGCTGAACCTTTTTTTATTGTTTCCTAATCTACCCTAATTTGCCTAAACCCCTTATTTGCCATTCCTCAAATTGTTTGTTTACTTCTTACGGGAAATATGTGTAATAATAACAAAGTGCTTTAAAGGCTAAAAATAATGTTAGAGCTAGGATATATAACCCATTCTTTTGTGTATACTATGCACACTGCCTTCAACAAGAGATTTTAGAATTTTCCTTCGTTAAAGAAAATATTAGACAAATAATCAGGAATGAAAAAAAAAGTAAAACCTCAACTGCCTCTATTTGATCTAAATAAAAAGCAGAGAATAAGAAAATGCAAGACTTGGAATCAGGAAACTTACATTATAGTCTTGGCTCTACAAATAATTAGCTATCTGACCATAGGAAATTCACTCTCTGGTACTCATTTTTCTCAACTGTAAAATGACTAGATGACTAAACCACTCATTGTCATGAAATAAGGTCCTTTCCAGCTCCAATTCTATATTCACTACAAAAGTAAAAAGCATCTCAAGACTTCATAAGAAATTTATATCACTCCCCTTCACTTCTTTCTCTCCAGCTCCTCCCTCCCCTCCCCTCTCTCACCCAAAAAGGCACCTTTATACAGTAGACTACGTTTTTTATGCATAAATCTTGTCATATTATTTTTATGCTCAAAATCTTTCTTCAGTTCCCTAGGGCTTCCAGAGTTGTTTGCATGTCACTTAAGGGCCTCCAAAATCTTCTTCTCCCACCTTATTTCATCTTTGTTTTGTTTTTTTTTTTCATTCCTGATCATTTTTTCTAATATTTTCTCCAACAAAGGAAAATTTTAAAATCTCTTGATGAAGGCAGTGTGCATAGTATACACAATAGAATGGGTTATATATCCTAGCTCTAACATTATTTCTAGTCCTAACATATATTCATTGATCTGGACAAACTAAACTCCTCACTATTCACCATACATGCCATACTTTGCCATCTCTTTGTATTTGCTCAACAGCATGGTCTAAAATATTCAACACACTGTGGTCAATTTGATGATGAGTCTCTTTAAACCTAGCTAAACTAGTCCTTGAATAACAGTCAAATAGTCTATTAGAAGCAGCTAGGAGCTTTTCCTCTTCTGCCGCTTTCGCGTTTGCACTCGGTACCCCAGCCTCCGACATGCAGAACGACGCCGGAGAGTTCGTGGATCTGTACGTGCCGCGGAAATGTTCTGCGAGCAACAGGATCATCGGGGCCAAGGACCACGCGTCCATCCAGATGAACGTGGCCGAGGTTGACAAGGTTACAGGCAGATTCAATGGCCAGTTTAAAACCTATGCAATTTGTGGAGCAATTCGTAGAATGGGGGAATCTGATGACTCTATTCTCCGACTGGCAAAAAATGATGGTATTGTTTCAAAGAACTTCTAATTGAAGAAACCTTGTGAAAAATGTCTTAATAAATCAGAAAAACAGCAAAAAAAAAAAAAAAAAAAGAAGCAGCTAGGAGGTTTGGTGCACGGTGTTGTACTTGGAATCAGGAAGGCCTGAGTTCGGATCCAATCTCAGACACTTAAGGCCTTTATGAAATTAGGAAAGTCACTCAACCTCTCTCAGTATCAGTTTTCTTATCTGTAAAATGGGGTAGCAATAAAAGGTACCTCATGGGATTATTGTGAGAATCAAATATGATAACATATAGAAAACATTTTGCAAACCTTAAAGTGCTATATAAATGCTAGCTATAATAATGATGATGATGATAAATGATAATAATAATTATTATTAATGGGTCCATACACAAAACATTTCAACTCAATAATATAGGCTCCACTGATCTAAGAACCCAAAATTAATTAAATATCCCAATAAGGCAATGAAGTAGACTTTCAGTCTAATATATTTAAGAGTAAATAAATACACTTGTGATAAATGATACTATTGACATATAAGGATACATAAAAATATTCAACAAAACCTCAAACTGATGTTTAAATAAACATACATATACACATGTATATGTATATATATGTTTTTCTAGGAGTATAATAATTATAAAGCATTTTTTGGATTACAAATCACTAGTGTCACAATGATCCTGCTAGGTAAGTTGTAAAAGTATCATTATTCTGAAGATGGGGAAGCTAAGGTTCAAAAAGACTTTAAATAACTTCCTCATTCACACAGCTTGTACTCAAACTCAGTTCTTCTGAATCCAAGTCCATGCATCCAGTCATGGAGTAAGGCTAAATCTGAACAGTGCCTAGAATTTGAAGTGTACTAAACAAGATACTCAGTACTTCCTGGGGGAAAGGTGAGGGTGAGGGTGAGGCACATTTACTTGTAGTAGTATAGTTTTAAAATACACATACAAATCAATACTGTAATTATAAATAGAAAGTTGAATAATTTTTTTCAAGCCCTATTGATATGAGTACAAAATGCTGAAACAACTGGTCACAAAATGAAAAGGTCAATCAACTGGTTTAATCTGAAAAACAGGGTGTTTTCTGGCTCCAATTGAATTTAAAGGCAACACGGTACTGTTGAAAGAGTATTGGATTTGAAGTCTGAAGAACTGAATTCAAATCCCGATTTTGATACTTGTTACCTATGTCACCTTGTGGGAAAATCATTGACCCTCTCTGGGCCTCAGTTTCTTATCTTATGACCTTTATGATCCCTTCCAGTCTAAACCTATCATGTTATAAACCAGATGTTTGGGTACCACCTGGAGAAATGAAACCTTAGAGCAAGGCAGACCTAGTTGCCAGAAATGGCCCTTAGTGGCCTGAAAGAATGAATGTCTCTCCCCAAGTCCCTAATTTAATTTCTGAAAATTATATCTATTAAATATGAAATAAATAGTACTTATAAAAAGATGCTGTTGAACATCTAGGTTACCATAGGAAATTTCAATAAATTTTATGAGAATAAATTCCTTTTATAGTTTGCTTAATTTTCAGGCACAATTAAAAGAGTATAAAATCTTCACAATTAACATTTTAAGAGGCATTAAGAAAAAAAGGAGAAAACATCTAGGTACAGTCATGAAATCACACGTTGTAGGGGGAAATGGTATTGGTTTACTATTAAAAGAAATAGCTTGCTTTCTAGATAGCAAAAAGGATTTCCAGCTATCCATTTCAATACCCCAATTATATTACAAAATTAATTATCGGGATATGTCTTTTTTTTTTTAATTTGGAGACTGGCTCTCCCTGCTTCTCCCTGGCTGGAAGTGTAGAAGTCATGAATGAGCCCTGCCCTACTGCTGATCAGCACAGAAGTTTTGACCTTCTCTGTTTATGACTGGGACCAAGTCACTGTTCCTTAGCAGCCTGGTGTCCCCCTTTCACATCTCGTTTAGGGGCTTACTATATTGGCACCAGACAATGCAGGTATCTGATAAGTTTTAGCCCTACTGCAGCTCAGAACTCCAGAAATCAAGTGATAAACCAGCCTTAGCTTCCCTTAGCAGGGATTTCAGACATTTGCCACCATGCCTAGCTCTTGGCTGTGTCTTTTAAATAATTTGTTGCTATTTGGAAAGTATCACACATTTCCAGTGTTACATAGATTGGCTCATTTTGTCTATGGGCAGATTCAGTTTACTGGGAGAAACAGCAATGAATCCCAACCTCAGCTGTTTTGTGGTTCATTTTTTTTTCTTCCTGTAAGCTGTTAAATTATGTTGTTCAAAGCAAGAGTTTATAATTTGATTTTTAAAAAGTGGTTTAGATATTATGGGCATTTATGTATCAGTTTCTCCTTTATTAGTTTGAGAAATAGGATAGGGTAATGGATTGAGAGCCAGCCTTGGAGCCACAAAATCCTGTGTTCAAGGCCAACCTCCATGATGCATAATACCTATGTAACCCTGAGCAAGTCAGTTAAACTTCCAAGGGACTTGACAACTCTCTAGAACTATCAGTTACAAAGAAGGTGCCAACCTGCATTGGTCAATGGAACATCCTTCCTCACCCTGGAGTTCCTTATACCATACCAATGACATCACAGGTCCAGTCTCTATCCATATCATTTTACTTAAAGTATCATCAGAACCTTTCAATACAGTTGACAGAGGAACCTATGAGGGAACAGAAGAATTTAGTATCTGACCAATGAGCTTAACACTTGCATCATTCTAAAACATGATTTAATTAAGAAGCAAGAAAAAAATTACCCTCATTAAATTCTTACAAATTACAAATTGTTACAAAATACAAAGGTAAATAAAAGCTACTCGGTGGAATGTATTTCTACAAAATTTACCCGATGTCCTGAAATCTTAATCATGCTTTACTATATCTTCCTTCTCCCTTACCCTCATATCCAATTAGTAGTCAGGTTTTGATATTTCCAACTCTACGATACATCCAAAATTCATCCACTTCTCTGAACTCACACAGCCATCGTTCTAATTCTGTACTCCATCACATCTTATCAATACTATCCTAAAGACTCCCTAACCTTGCCTCCAATCTTTTCCCTCTCTAGGCCATCCCTTGCACAGCTACCAAAATAACGTTGTGAATGAACAGAGTGAATACAGTTACAGGGGAAAGAACCCTGGCTCTGGACTCAAAAGACCTGAGCTCAGATCACACCTGTAATGCTTACTGCTTGTGTGACCTTAATGAGAGAGTTGAAGAGATGGCCTCTGGGGTACCTTCCAGCTCTGGATCTATGGTCTACCAGGTCTGCCCAGGTCTATTTCCTGTCCAAATATCTTCAGAGGTTCCCTATTAAATCATGGAATTCCAGAGTTGGAAGGGATCTCAGACTGTATCTAGTTCAACCGAGAGCTGAAGAAGAATCCTTTCCAAGGTGTCTGAGAAGGGGTCATCTAGGCTCAGACTGATGATGTCAAGTGAGAGAAAACTCACCATGTCCCATCGCAGCCAATTCTAGTTCTGGATCTCTCTAATAGAATGTTTTTCCTGATATTGAACTTAAATTTGTTTCTTTGCGGCTTCCACTCATTTCTTTTAGCTTTGTCCTCTGAGGCTAAACTAAATAATTCTAACTTTTCTTTAATGTGAGAGCCCTTCATGTATTTGAAGACAATTATCATGTCCTTCTTGAGTCTTCTCTTCTCATATGACACTGACTCAAGACCTTTTGTGGAGATCTCTTCAGTTTATAAATGTCCTTTGTAAAATGTGGTCCCTAGAATTGAACAAAAATACTGTAAATGAGGTCTGACAAGGGCAGAGCACAATGTGATTATCATGTTATACCCATACTACAAACACTCTCACCTCTATCTTGTTTCTCTGACATTTGACAGCTTACCTTCAGTGAAATATTTGCCCTATTCCTGTAAGTGATGCTAATTTTAATTCAGTCAAAGACCACGGTAACTTTTTTAGCTGCCATATCATATTCTTGACACGTATTAAGCTTGAAGTCCACCAAAACTTCAAACCTGTTTTGGAAAATTGTTCTTTAGCCTTGCCTTCCTCATCTTGTAAAGTTAACTTCTTGAATTCAAGTCCAAGACTCTACTATGGTTCATTTTAAATTTTATTTTATTAACTACAGACCAATGCTCCATCTTTTTGAAATCATTTTGGATCCTGATTTTGTCATCTGGCACATAGCTATATTTTTCAACCTAAGATCATTGGCAAATTTGACAATGATGCCACCTATATTTTTATATAAGTAATTGACGCAAATGTTGATCTGCACAAGGCCAAACCCAGATCCCTGGGGCACTTCACTAGAGACCTTCTAAGTTTATTCATTCTTTCAATAAGCATTTGTTAAATGCTTACTATGTAGTAGGTATTGGGAATACAAACACAAATTAGTCAAAATAACCTCTGCTTTCACAGAGCTTATATTCTATTGGGAGGAAATAGCAAGTCTACACATGTTTGCTCTGGGAGAATAATCTCTATAGTTCATAACTTGGTTTCTTATATATATATATATGTATATATAAACACACATATGATCTATAGATAGATAGATAGATAGATAAATAGATAGATAGACAAAAGGGACCCTAAATCCTGTTTAAGCACTCAGGGTAATAAATGCATAGAACCAAAGAAAAGGGAAGAAGTTGACATTGAACCACTAATGACTATTCCTTAGGTCCTATCAATCAAAGAGTTCCAAATACAAATAACTGTACTATCATCTAACTAATATCACTTCAGTGTTTATCAAAGTCTTTGTAAAAATCTAGGTAAATTTATATAGAGATAGATAGATATAGATATATACCATGTTGCTTCTTTGTGAACGTTGTTTCCATTCCATTTCTAGATGCTCTCTAACTTTCCCCCCAATAAAAGTTCTAGAATTTTCTGGGAAATATAGGCAAAACTCATTAGACTATGGTTTGAGGATTAGATGTTCTTTCTTTTCCAGGAAGTTTTTTATCCCTCCTGGAATAATGTCCTCTATAGAATTTTAGTTCATGGAATCCTACCTAGCCTTTCCTCAAACCTATAGGGGAAAATACTGTCATTTAAGGCCCTCTACAATATGACTCCAGCCTAATTTTTTGGACTTATTTTATTTTACTCTCCTTTATGCTATATTCAAGTTTAAACGGACAGCTTAGCTATTCTCTGATTTCATCCTGGCATTTTCCACCCTAATATCACTCTCTCCTCTCTCCCCCCTCCCATTCCACCATGCTTGAGACACATGTCTACTTCAGTTTTACCTCTTGAAATCTCTCCTTCCTCTCCTCTCCTCCATCTCCCTTCATGGTTCAGCTCAGAAGCTACCTCCTCCATGAAGAATTCCTTGATTTCTTATCCTTTCCCCTTTCCCCTCACTCAGCTGGAAGTGTTCTCTCTCTCTTTAAACTTTTCTAGGGTATGTTTTTGGATCTCTCCTTGCTCTCTAGCACACCACATCCGTATTACCTTGTAATGTTGTCATTCACCCACATGTCATATCCTGCAGTACTCCTCCCCACTTCCAACCACACTCCATGAGGGCAAGGAATATATTGTTTTTCACCGGTGCATAATCAGCACCTAGCACCATGCCTTATCAACAGTAGATTCTCTACAAATGTTTGTTCAATTGAATTAACCATCCATGCACCTTGCCACTAATGATGAAGATACTAAGGAATACGATGGGATTCTGATGATTGGATTACTTTGGAGGCTCCTGTACCATGTGAATCTTTTCTTTACCTCTAGCCATTCTGTCATTAAAAAAATAGTAACAATACGTTACCCTTAGATATTTTAAGAAATCTTAAGTAGTTTTGTGAATTTTGTCTGAAAGAATGCAAGCAAAAAATGGAAAAAAAAAACCTCAAACCATCCAAACTCATCCCTCCCAATGGCAAATAATCCAGTACATTAGAAATACATATTAGCTCAGCAATTATATAGTTATAATGCACTTATTTCCCTGAAATCTTTAGGAAAACCAAATGCACAGTTATTGTTACTGTTACTTAACCAGTTCAATCAGGTAAAAATAGAAAGAGGAATGATGCAAAGAAATCTTTCTTTGCAAATATTAGGCCTTAAGTGGTAGTCAGGATAGAAATCCTTGTTTTATAGGAATATCTAATATGACCTAGGACCATGGATACTAATATCCTGCTTTTTACTGTAGACAGAAAATTCTGCATTACTTAGATCTGACTCAACTTTAACTAATGCTGCTTTGTAGAAAGGGGGAAAAAGAGCTTATCAAATATTCTTAGGCTAGATCTCAGCAAAGAGTAAATACCAGTCCTTTGTTGCACAATTTGGAATGAATTCAGAATTCTGCTAAGGTTCATAGTGCATAACACAACTAATTATAAGTTTAAAAGTTTCATGAGTTTCACCTCAGGTATCAAACACACAAATTCCAGGCCTCTCTGTCATGCTTTGAAACATCTACAATAGAATCTAACATTCTTGATAAATGAGATAAAAGCATGAATTTAATTCTTTAAAAACCTATACTTATTAACCCATACATGGTATGAATTGAAAAGCTGTATGCAAAAAAATTACAAAATTAAAATTATGTAACTGCCTCAATACATAAGCCAACGTTCAGTATTAACTATATTTCCTTAAAATCCTTGATATCATTGAGCTAATATCTGAACTATGTACAGTGTAAGGTCTGTGTTATAATTTAGTGGAAGTGAGGGGAATCCACTCATTCATACTGGAAAAAGTCACATCCTTAACATTAGATAGTTTTCTTCTGTACCTGCAATCCATAATCTTAAAAATAGGTTTTTTTTTTCCTTATGACAAAAAGGCTTTTGATCAGAATGAGGATCTGAATTGTAAAAGTATCTAAACCAGTCTCAGTTTTGTGCTTTAGATTCTGTTGTGCGGAACCACTTCTTGTGTTTCAAATAAAGCAATGACAGCACACACCTTCCTGTTATTATTTATTCATGGAAGGCCAAACCAAATGCCTGGGTGGATCCCCCAAGACATGAAGTAGGTCATTTTTTTCCATCCACAGGACCCTATTTACATTTAAACGAACTTACTCCTTGTGAAAGATTGGCTCCAACAGAGAATGCTGCACCACCACAGACATAGAAATTAAATTACAATCACAAGTATGGAAGCCACCAACATAGTGCTAAAAATATCTTAAAACATTTGTATGTGTGTGTATGTCTGTATATATGCAGATGTGCATATGTGCATGTTAGTAATGAAGAGTAAATGTTCTCTTCTCTTTTATGAGATACATCTTTGGCTAAAGATTCTTAATTCATGTAAGTTTTCCTTTTCAAACCAAACATGTAAGGACCAAGACTACTTCTATAATGGCCAGGCTCCTCACCAGGGTCATGAAAACTGTCATGTGCATCTCCGAGATTTAAATGGATGAGTCCTCCTGGCTGATCCTAGAGTGGCATTGATTTGACAAATGTGGGAAAGTCCTCAGCTGTGAGATGGGGGCTTAGGTTGTGGGCTCTTGGTCAATTGAAAGGTTGCATTAAATGTAAATTATAGGACTGTTACTTAGATATATACCCTTCTCAACCAGGTGAAAGGCAAACAGAGCCTTGCACTAATTCACAGATGAACTGGTGATAGGCTTCGAGCAATAACAGGCCAGCAAGGCAGCAGTAGGCAATTATAATCCTCATCTTTGAAGGAAGGAAGGAAAGGTATTTTTATATAAAGCCATATTAAATTTCCTTTTTAAAGTGCCTCTATGTATTTCACTTTACAATTTATATGGAAAAAGTATTAGTTTAAAAAAAAAAACTACAGCAGAACTGGCAATAAATATCACAGTAACAATTGTTCTTTTATTAAATATTTATTGAAATAAATTCCTGTGCTTTCTCATTTTTCTTCTTCTGGTTCCAATATTTATTTACAGCTGATTATTAACATCTGCCAGTGTAACAGTTTCATCTGTACAGAAGCCGAAGAGTAAAAAAGTCACCCACCCCTTCTAACGTGACCTGTAGTTAGACAGAAAACAGTTTTCCCAGTCACCGCTTGGCTTCCTGTCTGTGACCTCTGAAAAGCATTGGAGGCCAGGGTTAATGGCCTTTCCAATCTCTGTGATAAGAATTCATTTTGTTCTATTACCAGCAGTTATCTGAGGAGGCTGCTGCATCACTTCAGCAGGGTTCAATCAATGAGGGGACCTAATGAAGTAACCAGCTGTAGCTCTATTTCCCTGGTCAACTCTATCAGACAAATAAGATCTATCAGTCACATCTTAAGGCTGATCCTAGAAAAAGAATCTTCACATGCTGAACCCGTATGCATATGAACTAATGATACCCGGCCATTTCTTTTTAATCTTCCCTTTTGATATAGCTTTTCTAACAGAGAAAATGGAATGGAATGGGTTCTGAGATGTTGCATTAAGAGGACAATGATGCAGGATTAAAGAAGAGTGGATTTGCAGAACAGCTGAAAGAGTTTGTCGTAATAGGAAAAATAGTACAAATTATACTGCATCCATCACAGACCCGTTTCTTAGCTCTACTGCCCCAGGATGTTTATATAGTTTTTCATGCTGGCATTTTAGAATGCTCAGAAAAGGATGCAAAGGAAAAAATTATTTTGTTTATTATTTCCAGACTTAAGCAATTAAATGTCATAAACAGTTTTAATTATAGGATTTGTATTTTACCTTGTCATTTAGAAAAGAAATATAATTATGTGATATTTTTACTTTTCAGTCAAATGTCAGTTAACATAATTGCAGACCTTAACATTGCTTTGCTTCATACTTAGGTGACATCATTAAAAAACAAAAATGCTATTTGTGGGGAAACTGTGCTATTTATATAGACTTGATTCATTAATTAGACCCCCCCTGTAGTTTAAAAAGGGATTTGTTCGCTAATCAACTAATTAAAAAAAATTTTTACCCCAAATTTTAAAAGTAGCTTTCCAAGAAAACAACAACAGCAGCTGAAAAAACAGCAGCAAGCACAACAATAACAATGGTTTTCACACCTTAGATTTATAGCTTCATAAATAAAAACAGGTTAGACACTCACACAGGAAGGGACTCAGGAGGAAAATGCAATCTGTGCTTTTAAAAAATCAGTCCTTGGTTGGGGTGGGGGGTGGTGTAAAAGCATAGGAAGGGGAGGAGCATGGATGGTGTCGGAGGTTCTAGGCTGCCCCCAGAGCCATATCAGCCAGACTGCTGCAGGAAGCCATGTTCCTGGAGGTTTCTGTTTGCTGGTATGTTGAAAGCCACATGTAGCTGAATTTACTTTATTAGGTTAATCAAGGTGAATCACATGAAATGAAATTTATATCCTTTTAACTTGGCTGCTCTCTTCATCAAATGGAAATGAAAGAAAGCTTGGCTATTTGCTGCTATTCTAAGAGAGATGATATCTAAGTATGGAACATGAAATAAATAAAAGTCCTAGCTAGTCGCATCCCTTGATAAACATATTCACACCATACACAGTCATGCATGCAAAAAAAAAACTCCCCCCAAAACTCTATTTCATTAAAAGCTAATTAATTTTCAGTGGAGAGCAGCAAAGCTAATGGAATATATGTATGTATGTATTTATATATGTGCAAATAAATACACATATATTTATATATAGGTACTAAAGCGCATATGCTCCAAATACATCTGTCTATTTTTGCTGTGTGCGTAAAAATAGTGACAGTTTTCTTTTGCAGGTAGTCTGCATTAGTAAGGCAGTTTGAGTGATACTGATCATATCAAAAACCAGAATATCCTTCATTTAATTTCAAACCTCTATAGTGATGAATAAAGGATTGTAGGAAGGGAGGGTAAATGAAAGGCATAATAAGATACACATATATTTTAATATAGCCACATAGTATTTAAGCGCACTTTTGAAGACACAGGATTTTTTTTTTCCCTTTGACATCTAGGTGCATGTGAAAAAAGACTGGACTATCTTTACTGCATATGTAAACAGATAAGAATGTGCCTAGAAGGCATTTTGGGAACACCTGTCAATTTTTTATAGAACACACTGATTGTGGGATATTGATTGCATTTAAACAAAGTTGTTTCAAAAAAAAATCAGCTAACAATTCGTGTAGAAAGGGCCGATCAATATTTAAATGACTCTCTTTATTGATTTAAAATTAACTTTCAATTAAGAGATCCATAGGACTCTTAACTGCGACACTTATCCATTCAAGAGAAAATAAAGGTACATTTATCGATACACTTAAACAGCAGTGGCTGGTTTCCTATCGATTCAGTCATTTGTGCTGGGATTCGTTAGCGTCATCAGGCTTTAGCTCGCTTACTAGGTCTTCAGAGTCTATGATACTGCAAGATATAGGAATGTGCAAAACAACGCAAGGGAAGGATAGAAAACCTAACAGAATTAAAAGATATAGGAAAAGGTAAGCTATCCTTAAGCTTTTTAAGTCTGTTATTGAATGACGTATGCTTAGACTGTTTGAGTGTCTGTCTGAAAAACAACCCTGAAAAGTGCTGATTTTTTTTCTCCAAAGTACCTAGGTTAAAGACAGCGTACGGTTGTGTTGTGAAACAGTATAAATAAATGAAATCTTGATATTATTGATTAGTAAAAGCTCTATTGGCTTCTATTGACTAACAAGATCACTAACATGTATATATTGATTAGCATATGATCAATATCAGCTAAAACATTGTTTATGAAGTGTTTGTTAAAATGTGATATTGTATTTCCTATTTGTAATACTGTATATGTATTTTTAAAGCCAAATTTATTTAATGTCATGGTTAGAAAACCATACTCGGCTCTAGTATGCCTTTCCAAGCATTTATCACTAATTAAATTTCATAGTGATTTTACCTTTTAAAATTGGTTTAATGAAGATAAATACTGCTAAATAAGAAAAATGGAAGTATAGCCAAAAGATGCAAGAATAAATTATAAACATATGAATAGATCAGGGAATCTGGTCTCAAATATGAGAACCATAACTATCTTCCTATTTTGCATTGGCCTCCTTGCCTGCTACTGGACGGGAACTCTGGACATAATAGAGATCACTGATTGAACACATTGCATATCTCCTTACATATTCTAACCTTACATCAGAAGAATAAAAATAGACATCCAGAGGGCATAACATATGAACATAGTAGAGCCTCGGTAACCCTGGGTGAAAGATAAGTAAGGGATCTCTTTTAAGTCATGCAAAATCATGTTTTTGTTTTTGTTTTCTGGTTATTGAGGATCACCTTAGAAAGCACTTTTTCTTACTGTTTATTTCCTATGGAAAAACACATACACATATAAATACATGTGTGTGTATATGTGTATACATGAACAGTATATGTACACATGTACATATAAATGTATGTGCCTGTATGTATATAGGTCTAGAACTCTCTCTTCAATAAAATGAGGTATCCAGAGTTGGTCCATCTATTACCCTTTCACCTGCTGTGACACAATTTCTAAGAGAATAGATGAAGTCTATGCTAAACATCCAATCAGGTAGCAATGTTCTTTGAACCTTATATTTAATGCGCTTGTAATTTGTCTAATGAATTGCCAATCACAAAAATGATTCAAGAAGCTTTATAAATTATAGTTTCATTTTTTTTTCTAACAATAGCATTTGTTCTGTTCCTCAAGTCTTAAATCACACTTTGAAGGTTGTGCTTCATATATTATAGCTTTAGCATCAAAATGAGGGAGAATGGACTTGTGTGATACTAGGTGGAAGTAAGATCAGAGATAGGGGTATCCGGATACAAGTACCCTCTCCTAAAAATTTAATCACATAATATTAGTGGGATATAATGTGGAATATATCTTGGAAGTTACAGTTTCTAAAAAGTGCAAGATGCCATTATTTCTAACCAGAAATTAGGTGATTATACTAATTAAGTGCTAGCAGGTGGCACTAGATGACTGCTCCAATCTCCTCTGATCTGCAGAGGGAGAGAGATGCATGGCTCAGTGTCTACAGAACCCAGGAGTAGTAAAAATTGGTTTAAGCAGTGCCGAGTCCCAAGGTGCAGAATAAGGATTCACTCTGATTTAACACTTCCTTATCACATCAAAGAGGTGAAAAAGGCATCTTTATGGATTGGCCTGGGGAAAAAAAATCCACAAGTTCAGCTTTTTACCCTAGTGGAAAAACACTGGGACACACTGCTAGGACTCTGAAATAATGCATCACTGTGATTCCAGTCATGCAATATTTGCACTTCAAATAATTAAAGCTTGAGTGTGATTTTAATCTGCTTCTTTTGAGGGCTGAAAACATCCACTACCACGTGATCATTAAGTTACGAGTGAAGGTTGGGACTAAGTAAAGTACTTTGCCTTCCTGTAAAATGAATGATTACTGCATCTAGCCCATCACCTCCACATAGAGCTGTTTGCTAAGGGTTTTCTTGTACCATTAATCATATTTAATCCATAAAACCAACCTAACACAATATGCCAACCTCACTGTTGAATACCTCAGTAAAGTGGAGTTCTAGATGTGTATGAAATCTGTAGTTAAACTCTTAGAAAGCCTGCAAGGTAAATCTTAGTCAGATCTTCCAACCTCCCCAATTCTTCTCTGGAATCACTCATTAATATCTTCATTTTAGAGATGATGATGATGATGATAATGATAGCTTACAGAGCATAGGATGTGCCAGACACTGTGCTAGGTGCTTTATAATAACTAATGTTTATATAGTGCTTACAATGTCAGATACAGTACTAAATGTTTTACAATTATCTCAATTAATCCTATTATTCCCATTTTACAGCTGAGGCAACTGAGGTAGACAGAAGTTAAGTGATTTGCCCAGGGTCAAACAGATAGTGCCTGAGGCTGGATTTGAACTCAGATCTGCCTGACTGCAGACACAGCAGTCCATCTATTGCAGGATTTGAAATTTAGTTCCATTCCATTTACGTCTATCCAAAAAAAAAAGGGGGGGGAAGAGGGAATGTGTGAAATTATTTTATTTTCACAAACTTTCAAAGTTTTTACCTAAAGAATGAGAATTATCATTTCAGATTATCTCCTTGTGAACCCTAACAATTAGGGAATGGATTTGTGATTGGTATAGGGAACTTTCAGGTGGGAAAATCTCTTGATCAGCCATTCTCTCAAACTCATAGGCTTGGAGTACATTGCATACCTAGGACCTGGTGATTTATTCTTTGGGCTCTTCATTTAACATGTTTTGAGGAGTGAGAAGTCGGAATTTAACAGTGATAGAAAACTGAATCTGTTTCATGTGCCATGCTGGGGGAGCCATGAAAGTACAGGGAACCTATGCCTAAAAGGCAAACTGAGTGATTCCTATAAATGATGGAAAATAAATGTTATCTAATTTCTGAAATTCTCTTATCCAGCCTTATCTGTCTCTATAGAGTTTGTTTCAGCATTGTTATTGTATTTGTTACAATGGATCAGACATGCTTGATAAGATTTGATTCCAGATATATCTAACATTTTCTGATACCTTATAATGTCTGATATCTCACAGCACGGCTAGTTTACTTAAACCTTTTTTTATTTTTTTTTTTACCCAAAGGCTTACTGACACCATAATTTCAAAACGGTTTCAAACCACTTTACCCAAATCATGACTAAGATGGACACAAATAATTACAGGAGTTAGTGCTACAGGGTGTAAAATTGTCCTTCTCTTAGAGGAGATGCATTCACTTCATTCTGCTATTCCCTGCTGAGAAATGATGTGTGGAAACTGTCTGAGAACACTGCGTAATCCTCCAATGTGAAAAAAGAAAAAAAATTTTTTAGTAGAGTTACATGTATCCTTTGGATGTAGAAAAATAAAGCACGAGAATTCCCTACACCAAGGACAAATGTTAAGTGTTCTTGAGTCGACAAGCTCAAATAATAATTTTCATTCTTTAGAGAAAAACTTTGAAAGTTTGTGAAAATGAAATAATTTTACACATTCCCTATTCCCCCTTTTTTTTGGATAGAAGGAAATGGATTGGAACTAAACTTCAAATCCCAAATAAGGAAGGATGACTATAGATCTGCTGTGAATACTCAGCTGTTTGGTTCTCAAATATTATTTCACGTGGGTGCTTTTTTCCCTTTTATTCCTACAAAACTTTCATTTCATTGGCTGCAACTAAAATGAATGTCCTGCAATAAAGTCAGAAAATATCTTCTGTAAAATATGGAAAACAACTTTGTTCTTATACCCTTGGTCATTTGATTAACCATGCAAAATGGAATAATCATGGGCTATAGTAACACATAGGAAGCAATGGGAGAAATTTTAACTTGTTCAACCATAGAAAATAATGCAGTACTATAGGCATAAAGCCAACTTTCTTACCCTTGCATGCCACTGATTAGTTCAACCTTAGCAGAACAGAAATCCTTAATCTTCTCTTTTTAATATTGAAGAGGTAAACCCTCCTCACCTGCACGTGGAGCCTGCTTTTTCATCAAAGCTCAGGAGATTCCAGCAACAAAATCAATGTATGCATGTTCAGAGCCGTTTTCAGGGTTTTGTAAGACAAATCTTTCAAATGGGAGCTAGTTGAATGCTATTGAACTGGGTTTCGATCTGACAGAGTGAGTGAACAACACAGAAACAGTTCACTTACCACTGCTCACACTACAGGAGGCTGGGATCAGGTACAGTCCTGCACAAATACAGCTGTGCCCCTTCTCTGTAACCTTTGACCTCGCTTAATCCAACACTAAACCTAACAGTTGACTGTTTAAATAAATAAATATTTAACGATTCTTTGGATTTAATGAACATAATTACTCAATTTCTTTTGACTGCAGTAATCAAGTACACTTAAGGGAAGCTCCTCCAATGCCACTCTTGAGTTTGGTAGGGCTGGGAGTAGAGGAGTATGAAAAGACTTCAGAAACATGGACCTAACGGTTGCTATCATGTGGTCAAAAAGTCCATTGAAAATGCTAGTGCCTTTAATTTTAAAGTAATCCAGGATATGGATTTGTCTATTGAATCAACAAATGTTGGTTTTGGTTAAAGGGACACTATCACTGCTGATATTTATACTGCCAATTAAAGATCTCAATTCCTTGAATATTTAGGGTCCCTTATCTTAAACAAGGCCTGGGAGGTTGCTTAATGTTAAATCTCAAACTCAGCAAGTATTTATTTATTCAGATGACCCTTTTATGGGTCCATGAACTGAAAAGCTCAAACAAATCTCAATCAAAAGCTGACTTTGGAGTCCTGACTCACACTAAACCTTAAAGTGAAAAAGCACTTACTAATATATCCAGATTACTTCTATTAGGTTCATAGAACATGGGAGCCATCTACTTAGTTATGACACACAAAGAATCCTACTATTGGGGGAGAAGTTTTACCAATTGGAAATAATAGGAAAAGTGAGCAATATTTCTAATTTGGGGAAATATAGAGATAGCTTATCTTGGGGGTAAATAATTTCTTTCCTCTTTCGTGGGGGGAGATAGAGAAGTATAGCTAATAGACCTATTCTTAAATGCATGTTTTGTTCATTAAAACAATTGCTTTAAATGCATATTTGAAAAATTTTCTGAGGCATACAAATAATCACTTATCAGATTGTCATTTTACACAAGAGACATATTATCTGTTTATTTTCATCTAAGATAGTGAAATGATAGAATTACATACCATCAATATATGAGTCTTATTTTAAAAGGAGTATAACATTGAGGATTTAGAATATGAGTGCTTATACCAGGATAATTTATTTTCCCCAAACTTTGTTGATAAGAGATCCCAGAAAAAAAAGTTTCAAGATAAAGCAAGATACTTTCTATGGAAAACAGCAGACTAGCCAAAAAGGGTGGTAGATTTAGAATTGGATGGGATCTTAGAGATCACCTAGTCCAATGTCATAGTTTTATAGATTAACTAATCTGAGAAGCTAAATGACTTATTCAGTTCATCACATCAGTAATAAGGAACAGAGAAAGAGTTCAAACCTACACCCCTGATACTGAGTCAGTATCCTTTCCACAACATCATTCTACCTATTCTTAAGGAGAAATCAATAGGCAGAGAGAGCAACAGTAAGTTGGAAAATGTTCCATTTAGGGATTTTCTTTGGCATTTCAGGAATTTTTTAGGGGTGTTTAGGAATTCTTTTCTATCCAAACTACAATATGCACTAAAAATCTAATACACCATTATGAAACTCTCTAATTGCTCATTATGATTAAAAAGTCTTCCCTATTTTAACCCTCATTTTAACGCCACTCTAAAGGAGTTTTATTTCTAGTCAAAATTAGGAATAGTTGTTAGAAAGCAAGTCCATATTTTTAAAAATGCAATTACTGTTAAAAATCCTTATGTTATCAAGATGTTCCTACTATATTCTTCAAAGCAGAGAAATTCTGATCCTGTCCATTCTGTTGGTGTTCTTAACATTATTTTCAGGAGCAAAATGAAAGACTGGATACAAAGAAAGCTGCAGCACATTCCTCCATACATATACAGATCAGCTTTATGTTACAGGACTTTGCAGAGGTATGTCCTTGTGCTCATAAATATTTCACAGGTAAATTTGTACCTTGCCAGTTAAAAGATTCTTGCCTACTGATAGCTGACATCTCAGGTGTGTTGATATGGCCTTAAGAATAGGGGAAAATATGACTTTCATAGAAAGACGATACCTTTCATTAGTCTCTTCTGTTCCTGGTCACAAAGACCTTCTCAGGCCTTATTCTATAGAATGTGATCTCAAAGGCTGGTAAATATGTCAGTAGCTCTGAAGAATTTTTCTCATTATTTCATGTTAACTAATAAGGGCATTCAAATTCCAGTGTGAATGTGAGAATGAGGAGGTTATTTTCAGAGCAATGGAAAGGATTCTTTGAAAACAAGAGAACATACATCTCTCAACCCCTCCAATGTCCACAATCCTACAGCTTACACTTTGCTGTTCTCTACAAAGTTTGTTATATCGTGCTGCTGTTTTTTTTCCTTAGTGATCAAGTGCTTTCTTTCCTATAAAACATGGGAAATGTCCCAGGTAAATGGGCATTTCTGATGGCAGAACTTCAAACTCGACCTCAGGTTTCGCAAAAGCTTTTTTTTTTTTCTTTTTAGAAGCAATTAACCGAGGCCATATTTGTTTAGCAATTAAAAGAAAAAAAACACTTGCTTGCAGAAGCTTGTAAGCGTTATGTAATTTTTAAAAATATATGCTACAAGTACATATGCGTATTCTCGCCTCCAGCTTAAATACACTGAAGGTTGTAGTTGGTTGCACAGAAATTGTCTGAAGAACATTATAGCCAGGCAAACACGATTGTATTCCAACTAAAATGGCTCTCTTTATACCGTGTATTGAAACTTGATAACTGTTGGTTATAAAATTCCTTTGATTTTCTGTAGGTAATAAAATACTTTGGCAATTACTATTGACAGTTCTGGATAATCTTGAAGGCTGCCTTGCCTGAAGAAGATGAGTGTTACAAATCACTTCACTGAAAGAGGGAAGAACAGCAGCAGGCAGCAGACAGGTTTCAATTTCACAATGCTGATTATCTCATTCACGATTCCATGCATGCCTAAATCTGAGAATCCCTCAAGCAGCTATATGGACTTCTACTTTTAAAATGCCTATTACGCTTTCATACTTTCTCCTGCTTCCTGAAGAGTGCCATTTCGCCAAGCTTAAATAGCAGAAAATTGCAATGCTTTTTCCTCTGCCCATCTCCTCAATCTCTATTAACCTGCACAAGAACAAAGGAGTATGATGGTCCGGCTATAGGCTGGGAAATAGGTTTGAAGTTGTTTTTCATTTACTGGTTCTCATCTTTTTGATTCATCAATGCATCTCCAACAATATCCTTCTTTTCATACCTAAGCAAATTACTGAAAACACAATCCTCTACCCCCCCAAATATGATATGTAAACGCATTTGTCTTCATGCAACTGTAGGAGCCTGACGCCTGATGCCCATGTGTGCACACACATGTGTGCACACACACACACACACACATTTATTATTTACATCAACACCAAATGGCACCATGTGGCTTTTAGAATGTGTCATGATTTAAATAAAAGTGATAAAAGTGAAACTGGCCCAAGTGGAATTCATTCTCTTTAGGTTATAGGGGAACAATGAGCTACAAGCAGAAAAATAAATTGTTGATGCACCTGGTTCTAATGTTTTGCAGGAGGCCTTTATTAGATGTCATAAAGTGAATGATGCATTACTCTTGTGGACAACTGACAGCCTATAAATGTTGCGGTAAAATGGAGGACAGAGATTTTTTAAAAAAAATTTTAAACAATAAATTTAAATGTTCCTTTAAGAACCAATACTTATAAAATGTAGAAATGTTAATCACCTCACTGAGTTGTGTGCATACTCCTAATTATATGTATCTCAGCCTCTTTTAAGAATAAATCTTTTCTATGGATGTGAGGAATCCAGAGAAACTTGGGAAGATAAGATTGAACTGATGCAAAACCAAGTGAGCAGAACCTAGAGAAACAGTTACACAATGAACACAATGATACGAAGGAAACCAACACAGAGAGAATGAACAACTTTGATCAGTGCACTCACCAAGCATGACTTCAAAGCACTGATGGTGATACATTCTTCTGCCTCTTGGCAGAGAGGTGATGGACAATAGGTGAGGAGTGAGGTATAAAATTTGAGGCATATCCAAATACTGGTTTGTTTTGCTTAACTATATTTAAGGTTAAGTTAAATTTAAGTTAAAAGATAGGATTCCATGGGGATACGGGTGAGAAGTATCATTAGTAAAGTCACAGCAATATTTAAAAAAAGACCTTCAGAAAATTTTATTTTGTAAAAAGAACAAACCATTTCTTAGGTTAATGATAAAACTTATCAGAATAATTAAATATGACCAGTCCTAAATGCTAATTACAAATAGTGAAAGAAAAGAGGGAAATCATTTTCTTATTTTTGTTTGAAAAAGTTTGAAGGCTCAATGCTCATTCTTTCTGATCAATTAAACTAAAACTTCATGAGTCCTAAAGAATTCTTTTAAAAAGATAATTTTGTCCATCCAAAGCTATTTTAAAATAAAGTCTGTTTTGCATTTTAAAAGATAAAAGAATGTTTTCTAAAATGACAATTGCTGGTTGGCCATCGATTCAGAGCTTTAATCTCATAGCCTGCTCAAATTTCCCATTATGTCTCACTGAGGCTTAGAAGGATAGAAAGGCCGGACTGTGGCCTTCAACAAAAGTGGAGGGGGGAGGGGGGGTTGCAGCATTAAGAAACACAGCTGTTGCTCCCAAACTGCAAATGTTAGAATAACTCACTGCTTGTTTTTTTTTTCTTGCTGCTAATAAAAACTTAAAGTGTTTTGCATGCTTTCTATAAACAGTGCACTTAAGTTTTATAATCTAGTACATCTTATTAAGCGTGAAGTCTGCTGATCCCTAAATTATTCATAACATGGTCCAGACTGATTAAGATTGGCTTGTTAAGGAGCACAAGAAGCAATTAAACTGACAAGGCAGTGCGGCCTTGATGTATACATTTATTATCACAAGAATACCCAAAGTGAATGCCCTTATTAAGCAATGAATTTCACCTCACTGGCCTTCTACCATTGCTGCCACAGGCAGAGAGAGCTAGGAACAACATGTCAAAAGCTAACTCTGAGGAAATGCCTATCTTCAAGTGAAACCGATTTTGTAATGAACCTTTCAGTTCACTCCTGAGGTAATAAATCCTGACTGGTGCATTAATTACTTGATAACATCCCATCAAAATGCAAATGCAGCACTTGACCCATAGGAATGGCTCACTAGCTGTTAACTCTTCAGGGTATACATAAATTGTCTGTTTTCTTTTATCAAACAGGGCATTTATTTCCATCTTGCTAGGGTGAATGTCACTCTTGCCACCCTCGGCCCCTCTGTGGCCTGACACCATCATTTGCAGAAGACTGTCACTATGTGCCAACATCCTAATCGTACTACTCCTTCACTTTGTACCTTTCAAGAGAAATTCTTTCCCCCCCACCCCTTTATCAACCCTCCCTCCTGCTTAGTCCCCCCTTTCTGAAGGAATCTTGCATGTCAAGGACAAAGCTGTAATAGTGTTACAAAGAATAACCCCTACCTCTAAAGTACACTAATCTGTCTTTTCAATGGCAATACACTAAACAAGGAATTTACTTCCTTGGAGTGATTAAATGAAAGCTCCACATACATATGAAGCCCTATCCAGCTTAGAGCAGCAAACATATCAAGGAGGCCTGTGAAGAATTCCCCTGAAAGTATATTTGCCCCATGACAGGACAGAGTTTTAAGGTGTTTATTTTAATGCCTTCAATAAATATTCAGTGTGTCTTCATTAAAAGGACTAGAAATGGTACAGTGCATACCCCTGAAGAGATAGTGTGATGAAGGGAAGGAGAAAAATAGTGTATAATAAACATTTGAGATTTTGCAAAAGGCTGTCCGGTTAGAGGGTTCTCTTAGCATCTTATAACAGACTTGTTTAGTTGTAGGAACTGTTTCCACAATGAATGTTAATGAGAATTTTTGTTTTATATTGGCTCATTCAAAATTCTGATCTACATCAATAGGTCTGACTCTCCCACCTGGGTCAACCTGCCTTCCAGTCTATTTTATTCGTCTTGAAGGCTTGGTGAAAATCCTTAATTCAGGTTACTAGGCAACCCTGCAGGTGAGAAAATATAATGTTTGGCCTACTCCATTTTTGAATGCACACAGTGGCCTAATGCCTTCAAAATAGACTGCAAAGCATGTGCTGATAATTCTCTGCTACATTCTCTAAAGGCGAGGTCAGAAGAAAATTAATTGATGCTGAAAATAATGACAGAAGGAGAGGCACCACTGAGACTTGGTGTGACTGGCATGTGATAATGTTAGCAAGAATCCCAGCATGTGACTGGACAGTGTGATGAAAAATATACCCTCTGTGAGGGAAAAACAAGTTACAAAACTTAATTAGTTTTTGACACTTCTTCATAAGTTATTATCTTTTCATTTGGAACATTGCCTTGGGACATCAATACACAAGAAGAAATGAAACATTCTTATTGTAAATATGAAAGAAAGGCGACTTTATATTGTACTTTGTCTCTTTACATTCCTCTTGAATAAACAAAACATATCCCCTACAAGCTAGGGTATAGAAGATAGCGAACAATGAAAACACATCTGCTAAAAGTATGGCGGAGCCTTCGTCAACATATGGTCCCATTACAATTGATTACGCAGTTTTACTTGAAGAAAAGGTTACGTACAAATAAATCAAAAGTGGCCAAAATGAGGCTTTTAGATGGGAGGTGGTTAAAATCATATCACCGATCACAGTGATGCTTCCTGTGTAGTAAATGCGCTTTTAATTTTTTCCACTAAGGTTCATACCTAGAAGTAATTCACACTGATTACTAAATAACCCTTGTGAGTTGCTTTGTCTTTTGAATTTCAAAAAATACACTTGCCGTGAGCAATGAATTTCATAAACCAGCAGCTCTCATGCTTGATGAATCATTCTGGTTTTATGCAGTGCTGTGTGATAGAGAACTGAGATAAAATATTCTATCCACAAGCTATTCAGTACAATTTATCATCAGCGGCTCACTAGTCCAGTGATAATACCTGGCTTGCAGATTGTAATGATCAGATTCTGTTTTTATTTCAAACAGGAGCGATTCCGAATACCAGAGTTTTTAATTTACATACATTAGTGAGGTTCAAATGTGGCAATAGCTACAAGCAAATTCACTTGCGAACTGAATGCTCGCCTTGCATAATGGGTTCCCTTTAGCAATTACTCACCAGTGAAGTACCCAGATAAAAATGAAAACAAAGGGAAAAAAGGGAAATCATGATACACACACCATAGTGTGGACGAGGATAATTACTGAACCACAGTGAAGGTCACGTTTATATCTGTTTTAGTAATGATTTCTTGTATCCTTCCTCTGTATTGAATTCCTAATGCAATCTTCTTTCTATTCTATGGTACTGTATTCTGTTTTATTCTGTAATTTTCTAAAGTTTCAATACTAGCTTCCTATTATGCAAAAGCAGCAACACATTACCATTAATAGAAGTTATTGTTGATGCTATTTCAAATGACTAAAATATGGAAGCATCTGGTAAATACACTAACATACAAATCTCAGCAAATTACACCAGGTTGAACATTTAGTAAAACCAACAGGCTTCTAATAAAATACCTCTTATAGCTACATCACTTTTATACTGACCACAGTATTGAGCTTGAATTCCCAGCAGCATCATTACTAGACATTTTCTGCCACCTTTCTAAATCTGAAAAGCTTCCTACATTTAGTGGAGATTAGGTAATGCTACAGCCAATCAATAGCAGCTATCAATTCCATACCTTGTTCAGAGGAACAAGTTGATTAAAGTAAGTAAAAAGGATGGTTGAATATGATTTAAATCTAGCTGTTTCTTGAAACTAATTTGTAGTCAGAAGGAAAAATATTCACTGGCCATTTTTTCAGAACAACATTAAGATTATGACTTACCAGAATAAACTAGAAAATTCTGCCATATGGTTAACCCTAAATTCTTGTCATGGTATTGAAGACCAGGCCCTGAGGTTCAATTATACAATGAAATTTCAATTCTGACTTTTGGCTTGAAGATTTTGGATGTCATAATCTTAATGATCTCTAATATAGCCTTTTAAATGGTTAATTTTCACTCTTTTTTTTAAGAATAGCCCTTAAAATGTGTACTTATGTGATAGAAAGGTAACATTCCAAAGAAATCATGATGTTATTTCTGTATAAAGGCAATAGCAGGCATATATGTTAGGATTATAGATTTTATGAAGTAATTGATAAAGCTTCTAGCATAGGTCTGGTCTAGAGGACCCAGAAAAATTGGATACAGTACAAAACACATTGAGTTGATTTGATTTCTTAGAGACCATCTAAATAAATTCATGCTGCAAAATTGAGGAAAGAACAGTGAACTATGAAACAGGTGATTCATGCCCTAGTGCCGGGTCTGCCACTAACTCACAATGTGACTTTGGGCAAGTCATGTACTCTTTGGGCAACTTGGTTTCCTCACTTTTAAAATAGGGGCTGGAGCTGGGAAGAGGACTCCAAGACTATGTCTAGTTATGAAATTTTACAATTCTATGGTACCTTTTTGTTGCTTCCATTTGGAACAGAAAAGAAGAATCACTTCAGATTCGATAGGACTGAGTCCTTTTCTTTACCCAGTTTTACCAAAATGGCATAGATGTAGGTCACTCCCTATATCCCATGGAAAGATTAGCTTTTATTAGAAATCATAGAATAAAACTATGACAGATGCAGGAATAGAAGGTGAAACATTAAGGGGGGAAGCTACGAAAATAAGTGCTTTACTTTCATTGCTCCAGAAGGTGCTGGCTTTTTCTTAGTTATAACAACATCATTAGCAAACAGAACAACGTTTGCAAGTGTTGAAAGAAAACAAGCACCTACTATGTGCCAAGCACTGTTTTCACAACCTGATCTTCACAACAACTTTAGGGGATAGGTGTTATTATCACCATTTTACAGTTAAGGAAACTGAGGTAGACAGAGGTTAAGTGATTTGCCCAGAGTCACACAGTTAGTAAATATCTGAGGATAAATTTGAACTCAGGTCTTCCTGACTCCAGAACCAGCACTATCCACTGTGTTACCTAGTTACTTGTTACCTAACTATTGGAAATATCGAATTGTGGTTAGACAAAATACACAGTTTCTAGATTTCCCATTGAAGTAGAGGACTATATTTAGTTGCAAATACTTTCACCCATCAAGATTAACAAAAAGGCCAGGGCTATAATTGAAAGGATTATGGACAATCTAAATTTTAACAAATATATATTATACATCTTTAATACATATGTGTGAATAATTTTCTAAGTTACAGAAATATATATGTATATTTTAATATGAAATTTTTAAGACTTTAAACATAGTCCCTATTCCTGAATGTAACCTAGGTCTATGGCAAGGAATCAGGAATACATATTTTAGGCTCCTAATACTTAGAAATCACCTTAAAACATCCAGATCTTTTAAAATCTATCTTTAAGTGAAAATGATCAACCCCTTTGTGGTAGTGCATGCCTGTGATCCCTGTTACTGGGAAGGCCTGAGGCTGGTGGATCACTTGAGCCAGGGAGGTCTGAGCTGTTATAGACCAAGCCAGTCAAACCAAATCACTAGTGGGGGCGGAGGGGGGCAGGTAGGGGATGATTCAGAATAGATCAAAGCTCTCATGCCTCTCAGTAGTGACATCGGATCAGTGACTGACTCACCTGGGTGATATAAGGAGACCCAGCCTCCCCAAAACCCCCGAACAAAACCAAACCAAAACAAAAAAAAGATAAATCATATTGAAAATCATCTTCATTCTATTAAAATAATATGTAGTGTACTAAGTCACTTTGATAGGCATTGTAAGACAGATGGACAGACAGCTGGTTTCAGAGTCAGGAAAACCTGAGTTCAAGTTCTGACATACATTAGCTGTGTAATCCTAGGCAAGTGACTTAACGCCTCAGTGCCCCAGGTAACTTTCTAAGACTTGTAAACTGCTCTAGCAGCTTATAAATAGGAGTCACTGACTGCTGCTGATCTCCACTGGTAGAGAGAGTTGTCTCATCAGGAGTTCCCCACACCCATTAAGTTATAAGCCTAAACCCCTCTTTCTAAAAGAATCACTTTAGGATATATGTAGGTATGTTTATAGGTGCATAGTATATCGTATATTCAAGAATTACACAAATTCCATAGAACCAAGGATATCATTCTCTAAATTTCTCCAAGTTCATTTCTGTTCTCAATTTGGTCTGTCTAGGTAATCTTTTCTGCTTGCTGACTTTATATATTACTACTGCTTACAGGAATATAGGCTATGTAGAGTTAGAAGGGGCCTTAATAATCTAGTTCAACACTCTTATTTTACATATGATGAAATAAGCTCCACAAGTTTAAATGATTCTTCCAAGATTATACCCATTTTAAGAAGCAGAGCCAGGATTCAAGCCCATGTCCTATACCACAGCCTCTAAACTTTTGTTCAAAGTCCTCCTTCCTTCCCCTGCCACCATCAATAACCATCGCTTCCTTCAAGTCTTGACTCCACACACCTCCTCTGGGGGCCGAGGCTGACAAAATCTATCCTACTTCAATCACTCCTTTATTCTATGCTTTTATATGACATAGAAGTTCAATCTCTGATTTCATTTGTATCTAAACATGGGTATTGGTGGACTGATGGACAACGTCCACTATAAGGTCTTAAATACTTAGCATTCAGTAGGTGATTAATTTACAAAAACATGGAAGACCATGATTAAATGATTCAGTTAAATATTTGGATTATTTTTATAGGATTGATGTAGCTCACTGATAGTTTAGGATTAATGTAGGTGATTTATTTCCTTAAACAGACTAATGTGCCTGGGAGACAATAGTAACCAATTTATCTCTACCCACATTGTTAATTTAAAGATGAAGGAAGCTTTCCAAGACCAGATTTCCAATAGGTTTGATGGAAAGCTCCCTGAGATCAATTCCCTCAATCCTAGGTTTTGGTTTATTGGATAAAGAATAGACAGGTCTTTGGGTGCATTACTGCTTTCATGTTTTTCCTGTTCTTATCTCCAGGAGTAAAAGTATTTGTATGATTTTTTTTTAAGGATTCCAGTTTCTACTTTGAACTCTTTAAAATCCTCTCCTTGCTAGCTGATGGTAGAGGCACTAAGACATCATCAGAATGGCTAATAGGCTAGTCCACAACTTCTTGAGGAGGTCAGCTCCCCAGATGATATGTAAGAGCTATAGGTCAGAAGGCTCACAGGTCAGCCTGCTCTTACATCCCTTTCATTTAAACTTAAATTTAAAGATCTATAATGTTTTTCTAGTGGTATAAACCAACAGAAAATTTATAAAACATATTATTATCTAAGTAGTATTGGAAACTTGGCCCTTAAAAAAGTCATCTTTAAACTAAACAGAAGGAGCGATTATGGTCTCTCGTGTAAAACACTTTTCTAGTTTGCTTTTATCGCCCAGATAGTATGGAGCTTTGCCGTTTATTGTATTGATCTCAGTACTGCTCATGTGCTCCAAGGGCCAAAAAACTGTAATCTAACAACTGTGGCATACATCACTGCTGGGCAGGAAAAAATCTGGGACTGCACATACAGAAGAAATCTCCAAAGCACATTTTCTTGGATACTGTACAAGGAGATCTATGTGCAATACTTCTGAGAACTGAATCCAACACAAAAGCTCCCTGGGTGGAGGGGGAAAAATCATTTTTGTATAATAGCAGTTGAAAAATAGAATTATTATCTGCATGTAAAGTCCAGGAACTTTTAACCTTTTAGTTATAACTGTGAAGAAAGGATCATTTACAAACAGGGGGAAAATTTTTTTTTATACTTTTAGAATTAGAAAGAAATAATAAAACATTCAAAAGAAAGGTAATCCTAGGCTGGAATCCTCATAGGCCACTTCAGCTCAGTGAAAATGTTTGTAGCTGAGTTCCAAATCTTTGAAAAATTGGGGTTATAATGAAAATAGCAGACACAGACTTCATTAAGACAGCAAGAAGGACACTGTTAAAATGAAAAATAAAATAAAATACTTGACAAGTTGGTATTTATTAGTGATTACTAAAGAGACCAACGTGAGTGAAGATTGGCTTTCTTTTTCGGTGATTGAAGGCCAGCTCTTTTTTTTTTTTGAGAGGCTGAAATTTTTGTTGTTTAAAAAACAGAGAAGGGTGATTAAGCTGTTTTCTAAAGAGATGTTTTAATCAGTGTGCTAAGATCTTCTCATACATGTTCCCCTGCCACTTGTTTCCCCCTCAAACCTCCCTATTACTTTTCATTACTTTTGGTTCCTATTAAAAGTATGACACTATGAATCTCAATAGCAATATTAAATATTTTGTCCAAAATAAGAACCGAGTAACCTAATTAAAATGAGTGTCTTGGTTCTTAAATGCACCATATTTACACAGGCCCACCTTGTATTGGGAAAATGGCAATTGGTATATGAAACATTGCTTTTGTCCTGTCATAAAACAGAAGAAAAAGTACCCTACACTAGTGTAGGGTTGTAGGTAGTGTGTCTTGCCCTAATGAATGTCCCTATAGTGGAAATCTATTTCCAGTGGCTAATCCATCCCTAATAGCTGGTCTGTTGTGATAGAACCATCCCATTCATGATAGTGAACTGCTCTGAGTGAAAGAAAAGACATACCTTTGCATTCAAAACCTAAACACTAAGGCACTTTCACTGTTACCTAGTTTTGAAAGTGCACATGCAGTATTTATGCCGTGTACATATATAACATAAAAACAGACCTTGAATTTAATCATTCATTAGAAAACAACTTATTGTAATGAGAATCACCGATCTATTAGGCTACAGATCAATTTATGCCTCAAATACCATGCTTAGTATATATGACACAAAGACTACGATATGGGTGTTATTCTTATCCCCTAATACCAACATCGTAATGGAAATTCCCTCAAAAATATGTATGCACGCACATATGTATATATTTGTATACACATATCATTGTCGTTGTTCAGTCTTTTCAGTTGTGTCTGACTCTTCATAACCCTATTTGGGGTTTTCTTGGCAAAGATACTGGGGTGGTTTGCCGTAAGTGTCTGAGGCCAGATTTGAACTCAGGAAGATGAGTCTTCCTGACTCCAGACCTGGCGCTCTATCTGCTGTGCCACCTACCTGACCTTATACATATGAGTGTCTATGTTTAAATATACTAATTAGATTAAAAAGACTATCTCCCTATCTATATTCGCACAAATGCAAAAGAGAAAATATATGTATATGAAACACGGAGAAAAAGTGATAAACCACAGTTTCATCTTTTTTTTTTTCAACACATTCACTTATTCATCAAAAGATGAGCTGAACTAGGGCCTTAAATCAGTCCTTGTAAGGTAACAATCCTTCCTTCTTATGATTTTTCTATGCTTAGTTATGAGGAAGAATCTAACGAATAACCCCCATTGTTATTGTGTGGCCGTTACAGTGTCCTGCTAGTCTGGACAAGTTATTAGGTCAGACGCTAACTTCCTAAGTAGAAAAATGATGTGGTTGCCTTTGTCCTCTTTGCAGTAATGGTTGGAGTCAGTACTAATTAAGGCCCTGCGGCAATGTGGTTCGAGAGAGGTCAGACTTCTTTCTGGCACCTAAACAGTACTCAACTCAAAGAAACTGCCCCTAATCTGAAATGATGTGATGTAGGGATGGCCATTCAGCTTCCCTATATATTTAAGGGAAAATGACAGTTAATGACAGGGGTGTCAAAGAAAGAGCAGATGGAGAAGCTAGAGAAAATGTCACTGTGTGGTCAAGTTTATCCGCAATTAGTTACTACACTCAACAAACAAAGATTATTAAAATATACAGTAGCCCTGAGGTGCCCTGTTAGAACTTTTGTATTCCTAAAATGTGAAAAAGAAATCTTTATCATGTACACCATTGGAATAAATGATTTTGGACAAATCAAGGCCCATTTGTTCTAGGTCTCCTCTATGCTGTAGCATCTTTTCTTTTTTTTTTTAAACCAGCAAAGTCATCATTCCCAGTAGTATTCCAGAATTACTAAAGTATAATTATTATTAGTTTTGTTTTATTAATAATAGTATGAATAATAAATACAAATCAAGAGAACACTGTTAAAGTTCTTACTGGCAATAAACCATTGTAGTAATTAATCTTCAAGTCATTTTCTTTGTCTCCCTTCAGGCACAGAACTTGGGAAACCAAAGCAATATTCAAAACAGAAACCAAGATTTATTGTCAGTTAGTTATAATAGACACCTGCACAGCTTACTAATTACTACAAAACCGTAAGGGCTCTTGGCACAAATCCTTTCCCATTCTCTTTTTTTCATCCACCCCTAGTGACACACCTGCAAGCCTTTAATTGACATTGTATTTATCTCGGGAGTCCTTGTTAGCATTGTTCACAATGGTATAGCTGAGGTAGTGTGGTGCTTCTACTCTACAACCTTCTCTTTTGGGGAGGTTTATAACTAGTTGCTGAATATTTGCTTCAGGGTAGAGTTTGATGTATGAGGTTTCAGTCTTGGGACACAGGTTTCAAACTACACTATTTATAAGAGGATTCCAAATTTGAAATTTATATTTGTAACTTGAAAGATTTTTTGGTTTATGTAATTCAGTAGTGAATACTTAAAAATTCTGTTGATTACCAATTATGAAGTTTTTCTATAAAAGCTGTACTAATGTCTAACTTTTTAGGATCCTGACATTTGCATATTTCAATACCTAATCCAAAAGCATGTGACCCATAAATGATCCAAATTAAAGCATTTTTGTCCTATTATCAAAAGAGTAGGATATTGAAATGTTTTTCAGACAGAAGATTTATGAGATGACTACAACAACTAGTGCCAAATTTGTAAAAGGTTGAATTTGTAAGACTCTAGTCTTAACATAGAAGTGTCAAGAGAACTAGAGAAAGACCCCCAGTATAATGTACTTAAGTGGACTCCCTGTGTTGTTTTTTTTTATCACAGATTAGAGCTAGAAGGGACCTCAGATATCTTCTTGTTCAACCCCATTATTTTACTGATGAGGAAATTGAATCCTAGGAGATAAAATGACTTTACCAAGGTCACACAGGTAGTAAATGGTCAGGATTTGAACCCAAGTTCTCTGAAGCATCAAAGTACAGACTCAACATTGCTACAAAAATGAATTTGCTCACTTACAAAGAGTATAAGTTTTTTTTCCCCTCTTAGATAAAACACATTATTAAGCACCTACTGTGTGCCAGGCACTGAGCCACATGATAGTGATATAGATGCAAAACAAAACAAAACGATCCCTATTCTCAAGGAATTTCCTTTGCAAAAGAGCACCGGAATTCTTTTAAAACATACTTTAAACCCATAAGTCTACAACAAAATCTATGAGATATTTACAGTATGAGGACAGGAGAAGTGATAGTGGATGAAAGAAATAAAAGAGAAATTGAGAAAAAGCAAGATCATTATGCCACTTGAAATTCAATCAGATTCCTACTTGGCCCTTCCAACAGCAAATGCGTAATAACTTGCTCAAAGAGAAGTTAAGAAATTGTTCTTGACAGTACTGACCCAAAAGTAGTTCCAAATGTACTTCCTTGCTTTTCCTCACTTTTTCTTTTGTTAAGTGGATAGGGAAGAAAATGTTAACATGAAGAGCTCATCTAAAAATTTCTGGTTGAGTTCTACAGTAGAACAGTTAGCCAAGATGAGAGCTGCAGGCTTCTGGCCTCCTGGCCTCTTTAAAAATTCTTCTCTGGTTGAGTGGTTGTTAGTCATCCAAAGAAGCCCCCATTATCCCTCCTTCTGGGTTGCACACAAGCTTGGGATGGGAACTCAAATCCTGCCCCCAGGGAACCTCAAAAGGTAGTAGGCTTCTGAAACTGAATCATTTTAATTTTGGCATCATAGCACCAAGTCTAAAATTTATTTATTGCAGTAGAAAATATAAGCTTGTTTAAATTAATTCAGCAACAACATGACTCAGTTGTCCAATAAGTCTCAAGAAAAATGAAGCAGAAAGTTGCCTCAAATGGCAACTTTTTTTTCATGGATTTAATTCTAGTCACAAAGTATTATAATATGCCACTAAAGATTCTTTCAGGGTAGAAAGAAAACAATATTTTAAAAATGAAATTTAATTTTTGGTATTCATTTAAAGAAAAAAGTTTATAAAGGTGTCTCAAAAGTTTAAAAAAAAGTTAACTTATTTATACAAGCTGTCCCAAATGCCTTAGTAAAGTTTGTAAGCTTAAAACTGCACTAAGACTTTGGGGACATTTTGTATTTAAATGTAAATACTTTAAAAAGTTAATTTGCTATTAAGAAAGGTGATTATTTTTATTGGAACTTTTGCTTTCTTAAATGTTAGCAAATGCATTTCTGAAAGTGTGGAAAAGCTTTTTGTAGATTTATCAATATGCAAATATATTTAGACATAAATTATGAGATAACATTAGGGGGAAAGCCTCTAGAAGTAGCCAATTTGTATAAGCAAATGAAATTAAAGAAATACTACACATTTTCAAAAAATATCAAAACACATTTAAGCGATAAATTGTATTTCCTCATAAAAGCTGCTACGGTCACATTAAATAATGAAGGTATTTTTAAAAAATTTAAATACATGTGTATATGTATTTACATATTTATATGACACACTATAAAGACACAAATGGAATGGGCTGTTATCCCTGAATTAACAATACTATTTTCACTTTTATTAAAAGCATAGAAATTAAACTGTTTTAAACCTTACACAAACAAAAAAGAGAATAATTCAGGTCCCAAATCCACAATGTGAAATGGAGATTTGGCAATTATATAGCTCATTTGATTAATGTTGATAAAGAAATTGGATAGTTTTGTCCAAAGAGTCCATTCTGGGACTAAATGGCCTGTGTTGACTGTATAAATTGAATAACTAAACTGGTTAAATGCCAAATGCAGTTTTTCATCTTAGCACAAAGTAAAAAGATGAGTTGGCAGTTATTTAGTTAATTGGATCAATCAAGATAGCCTGAAACTGCCCATTACCATATGCACAAATTCATTACTTGCCAAAATACTGGTTTGATGTTACAAAGCCATAATTCAAGGCTCACCTTAGTAGTTTTATTACCATTATTTTGATTAAATAATTCATGCAAGATGGTCAATGGTATCATATTAAAGAAGTATTTTTAGTTAAAATATTTTACCCATCTCATGGAAATTCAAAATAGTGGAAGAAGAATGGTACCCAGAATTGGGGAGCTGATGGTCCGAGCTATGTTTTGCCCTTGTCAAACTACATCTGGACCATTATGTTTATTTCTGAGTTTCACATTTTAGGATGGATAAGCTGAAGAATACCTAGAGAAGAGGAATCAGGAATCAGAATTTAGATTATGCCATTTGAGACTTAGTTGAAGGAACTGAGAATGTGTAGGCTAGACAAGACACACATAGGAGGGACATGATAGCTATCTTCAAGGATTTGAAGGGCTGTCATGTTCTGCTTGGTTTCAGCAGGCAAAATAATGCACAATATTCAGGATGTTGCAAAGAGGTAGATTTAGGTACAACGTAGGGCAACACTTTCTGAAAATTAAAGCTATCCACCAGTGGAATTAGTTGCCTTGTTGCAGGTGTTTTTTTATTACAGGTTTTTTTTTTTAGCAAAGACTGGATAACTATCTCAAGCATTCCTGATACAAGTACAGGTTGGACTAGGTTTTCGTTGGGTGTCTTCCAGATTTGAAATTTACTTCTGTGATAGTTACTTTGTTCAATGAAGGTTCATTCTTCTTTCTAATCAGGGAAAATCTTCCTGGTCAAAATATTTTTTAGTTGTTTTGTAGACTTTTAAAGTCAGTTGACTTGATCTTAGGTGATAGTCTGCTTTAGGTCAGGCAGAGTCATTCAACATTGAGCCAAGCAAGCATCTTGGCTGGTCATAAGATGACAAGTAAATGTCTTGATCATAATCATTCCACAATATGCCAGTTTAAAAGAAATAATTTCTGTGAAACATTTCAGTGATGCTATCTGATTTTTGATATTTAGATATTAAGGCTATGTCCATGTAATGCCAAATTAATTAGCTAATTTGGTCATTCAGTCATTATTTTTGTAATTCAACCATTAATTTAGCATGATATACTTCAAAGTGACTTAGTTTTCATCCCCCTTTTGCTATTGTTTCTACATAGGCAAAGACACTGGTATCTGAATCTAGTTAGAGTAATCTCATTGGGTATGGTGGAGAACCTATAAAAATTATCTTAGAAATAACTTTTTTCAACAAGCTAGCAAAATTACTCACTTAGTCTGATAATAGTGCCTGTATTGACCAAAAAAAGATGACCCAGAAGAAATCCCAATCAATCATGATGAATAATTTTTGAGCCCCTACTATGTGATCAGCACATGCTAGCCATTGTAAATGATAGAAAAGAAAAATAAAACAATAACCATCCAAGATCTTAAAATTTAGTTAGTGAGACAAGACTGACCCATTTGAAACACTGAGGAACAATACAAGATAGCATATAATCGACTAATAAGTTGAGTGGCAGAGTTCAACAGAGAAATCAGTGAGGTCTAAGAGTCTTCAAGGAAGATAATACTTTAAGATTTAGATAAGCAGATGGAAGCCTGGCCAAGATTGCACACTAGGGTAAAGAATCAATAGAACTGAGAAAAGGGAGTCAAGAACTGGTATGTTCACGGTATGTTGAGATTAGTTTACTAGGAAAGGAAGAGGAATGGGAAAGAACCCTTTAGCCATTGGGAATCAATTCAAAGTCTATGTTTTAGAATCACCTCACATCTGTACCATACTCACTGGCAATGTTGCATTCTGTTGGTTGATAACTAAGCAAGTGAAAAAAAAAAACAAAACAATACAGAACAGTTGAAAACATTCACATAGTATGCTAGAATATATTTACATTATATACTGTCATATCACATTAATATATCAATGCATTGAATTATTTTTCCAGTGGTGGTAAAAGGTTTGTATTAAACTATCCCTTGATCCTCAGTTCCTTTGTGGCCAATAGCATACATTTGCAACATAGCAGCTGTGGTTAGAGTTGTAAAGATGACTGCCAAAGATTAGACTAGTCAATGTTCACAGAACAACATTTCATATGTAGGCAAAACCCTTAAAGTAAATTTCTTTACTTTCGTCATATAAAACCCTCATTATGAATTGGGGTATCAAGGAAATTGACAAGTAAGAGGTTAAACCATATGCCTTTTCATTTGGATTTGGTTTTTATGGAATACAAGTTAAAGAAAGCAGGTGGACTACTAATTACAATTATATTATGATAAAATGTCCGCCCTTTAAAATCGTTATATTCTGAAAATTTATTTACTGTCTATGAAATAACTTTGCTGCAATTGTTAGTATCTCATCACTGTCTAATTTATTTTACTGATTACATGGGCATAAGGATTATCTATTCATACCATCTCTTTCCCCAGAACTTTTAAAGTAGTACAATTTATGGTCACAAGTTTTTTTTATTCATATGTGAGACTAAAGTAAATTTATATCATATATTATATTGGTGACTTTACCAAAATTTACCAAAGTTTTTATAGCAATCAATACAGAAAAAAATCACCTCTGAGGTTGTGATGATGTATTGAGATATTTCCACTTCTGTACAAAACCTTTGGAGGAGCGCAAACAGATGTTTGCCATACAATTCTGAGTGGCAGTGTTTTAATATGGGAATGGGTTTTCCCTCCCTTGCCCTTTTTTATGAACGTCAAAAGATTTGTTTTTTCCCTATTCAAAGTAGTTTCATAGACAAAAAATCCAATTGGCTCTCAATGAGTCATTACAGGCCAAGTTAAGTATAAAAATCTTGATTGGCTTTCAATAGATAACCATTCTTAAAAGCAATGGCTGCATACTAGTTGAAGGGGAGAATCAATCCAGCCAAACAGCCACTTGTTTCTGAATATCTAGAAAATTGAGATAAAAGTGTTTTCCTAGCATGAATTATCCAGATAATTGTCTCAATTCTCCACTTCACTTGGCATGTGTAGACATAGTTTTAATATCCTATGTCTACTGAAAAGTCTTTTTATTTCAAATAAGAATAATAGCTGCAGTCAAGTATGTTAATGTCCGTAATCATTGTAATTTTTGCAAATTATAACTGTCAGTGGTCACAAACCTACCCAATGAAAACAGAAGGTAACAATTTAGCCTTTATATTACTACTCTCAGAAAAGAAGAGCCACTTGTAGGAAACTTAAGTAGTAAGGCAAGTTTATAACATTTATGCTAAAAATAGGAGGCTTTTTCTCCTATAATGGGACTATTTCCATAGTACCTTTTGTGGACTTTTTTTTTGGTAAGCAAGATTCATAGCCAAAAACTGGGCCACAGCTTTCCATTTACATTATTTGGTGATGACGTACTGGGGCAGTCCCACTTCTGTACCAAACTTTTGGAGAACATAATTAGATTCACAATTTTAAACTAAACCTAAATTCATATACAAATATTAAAACAGCCTGATGCCCCAAAGGAAATAAAATTCATCCAATTCTTTTCTTACCACATGTTCACATAGTTATTATATTTTTTTATTCCTCATATAAACTAAAACTATTCTGAAGAGAAAGAAAATATGGAATATAATGCAAATTAATATGGATGAAAATCTATTTTTGCCTCAGGGTGCTTAAAGAACTATAGGTTATTCAATAGTGTCTTCCCTTTTGAAGAATTGTAGTTTCATCACACATTTCCAAATGATAAGAACAACACTGACTTATGTGTGTATATTGGAAATGAAGAGATTACATGTAAAGTATAGTTTATTCATCTTCTTCTTAGAACTTCTTAATTTCTCACATTGCATACCAAAATCTCCATCTCCACTGATCTTTAATTTTAAAGGTTCCCCAAATGACATCACATAGAAAATATTAAAGAATTCAATTAAAAGGTATATATGCATATTTGTTTTAAAAAGAAATAATTATCAAGTGCCATTTTTCCTATAGGAAGAAATGACAGGAGCTAAAACATAACTATTGAATTAATGCATTTGCATATACAAAAATTATACTAGAAGAGTTTGAAAAGAAATTCACTAGGGACATTTCATAGAATATTTACAATGAACCTTCTTCAGATGGTACTTATTTTTCTTAATTACATGCTGCTTGGAGATTTTTAAATGTCATATACTTTAAGTCTAAAGTTAATCCTGCCGTGTTCCTGCTGTACATTCTAACTGTCCTCCAAATAATTACAGAGTGGAGACTTGACTGTCATTCATGTGTATCCATTCCATTGTGTGAGGAGAAAAAGAAAATGGTCGCCCATACATTAGCACATCACCCATGGCTAGTGCAATGACAAGATAGATTAGGATGTATATTAAATCTCACACATGACTGCCTTTCTGTATCAAGGTAAAAAATACTTGCTCTTACATACATTAGGGACCAGAGTTGGACTGACATCTACATTAATATTGACAGCATATCAGCATATTTTTTTTACATTTACTGAGTCAATAAGTAGTCTAAACCTGGTAAAAGTTAGATAGCAAAAAGAAAAAAAATGGTAGGCAGCATTATTTTCTCATATCTAAAAAAAAATTAACCCCTAAATAGGGAGATGCTTTTTATGAATTATCAGTTCTACAGCCATACGTCAATTGGTATACACAGCTGTGACTTGGTAATTCAATCTCATTTGTCAATTAAGAATTTTAGTAGATAAGGAATGGTTCCAGAAAAGGAAACCATTGCACATAAATATCACTTATACGTATATACATATATGCCCATATATATACATATATGGGAAACCAATTGTAAAAAAAGTTAGATTAAAATCATTGTATTACTTCACTCTTCTGTATATTATTGCCAGTGGTATGTTAAAATTTTCAGTAATCCTATTTCCTTAATAACAAGAGACAAATGTACACAATACCTGTAAAAATGTGAAATGCCTACTTTCCTAGTTTATAATATATATATGTATGTACACACACACATACACATATTTATTTACTACGTTCAGAAATAACTTAAACTAGGAGCACTATGGAAGTTAGGTGAAAGAAGATATTTTATTATTTACCTTTGTTGTAAAATCTCCCATAAATAAGCAGTAGCATCTTTATCCCAAGCCAACGTCTGGGTTTCATTAATAATTAAATGTTGCTTTCCAATGATAGCTATTTTATGTTGTCTAGGTTTTGAAATATATTATCTTCACCATGAAGCTCAAACATGCTATTAATGCTTTTAAGGTGCCCACACATTTTATGTACATGTACAGGGATGCTGGGAAATAAAATGCTCATTCCCTAGCATTTGTCTACACTTATAATGTTGTTGAAAGAGGAGAAATTAAAAGAAATCAATAAAAAACCTTAAAATCAAACAAGCAAACAAAAATTCTGGTGTCCATTAGAGTCTGTTATTAGCCTAAAGCTGATATGTAAATGGTTGTCATTTCAATTTTAGTAATTAAGCTATGGTTGGGAGCATCTTAGAGCATCATCATTCAGCAGAAACAAAATCATAAGACAACCATGCAAAGTTCTTTAGATTTTAAATGCACCAAGCAGCAAAATTTCAAGTGCTGTTCATCTCAAAAGTCAGACAAGCTTTTATTAAAGCATGGCTCTGACAAAAGATTACCTTTTTCTCCCTGTTCCAGTATGCTGTGGAAGATGATGCAACTTAAAGTGATGTTCTCAGCAATAATTATCTCAGTAAGATCCAAGCTCTCATTTATGCAAGTCCTTGAAAATGATGCTGAAACAAGCCATGTCTAAATTGAGCCTATGGACATAAGCTCGTCCAACAGATAACCCTACAGGTAAACAATGAGCAGGAAGAAGAGGCCTCTCTGTACTGTTCTGCTAATGCTATTTTAGCCCCTTCTAGCAAGATATACACACACAGAGACACACACATACACACATATACATACATACATACATATACATGTGTGTATATATATATATACACGTATGTATTTTAAAAGATGCAGAGAAATGCTTGGCACAGAATTGTAACTAGCAATCTAGTGCTTTGAGATGTTTACAACATTCAAGATAATTAATTAATATCAGTAAAGCCCACTGAAAAAGTTAAAAGATCATATTAACATTCAGTGATATTATCATGATCATCGGAATGGATTATTTTTGAATTTGCTATGTATTTTCCTATATGTGCTCAATAAAGTCATGAGGCTGCAACTGTTTCAATCATTCTCACAAATAGATAGCAGAATTTAAGAAATTAACATTTGGAATAATGATAAAGTTATGGAGCCAGTATTCATTTTGTTTTTGAGTATATTATGCCACAACTGTCCATTTTATGTTCTTAAGTTGCTTTTCATTGACTTCAAGCCTAGATTTTCCTCCCTTGTGAGTCTCCCCCACCAACCAATAGTATAAAATAGAGAATAGAGGACAGTATCAAGAAGAAAATAGGCTTTTGGATTAAATAATGTTTAAGTAGTGGGGAAAATAGTCTGTCAAATTTCAAGATTCTTCAAAAGCAGAGGTTTAAATCATTCTGATAATTTCCTTTCTATTGCAACTGCACTGTTATAAATTCAGAAGCCAGACATTTTTAAATACTATTGCAGAAAACATCTTTTGTTCCTAAATCTTACTCTTAACAAGGACTAAGTGATGCCCCATTTATAACATTTTCAATTCGTAGAGTCCACATGTGGCCACGTACAAAGATCGCCAGACGCAGTGTACATTTCAAAAAAGCTAAACCTCATAAATCTCCAGAAATTCCTCACATCTATTATGTTTACCTTCTGCTGCTGATGAGCCTGTTGGGCTCTGTACAGAGGAAATTACAAGCGCTCCAGAAGATTTGGCAAGAAGATGCTAGAAGAAACAATGGGCAAAAAAAAAAATTCTTAACTGAAGCATCACATCCAGCTTTGGCTACCATTTACATATTTGAGATTACAGCTAGTAAAATGGAAATTCCATTGAAATGGAATAAATTGTTTTCTGAAATCCCTATCTGATTACTGTTGGTGATGTCTGAAATTAAACATGTTTAGCTACACTCAATATACTTTATGGAATTCAACTGAAGGCTCACATTCATATTGAAAAGCTGTCTGTTTATGCGATTTTCCAATTTAGAACAAAGGGATTTGTATCCATCCAAAATTTCTACTCCCATCCTAGTGTTCATTTCTCTATTAATCTATATCACCAAAAAATGTCTTCTTTTACTTAATAGATGATTGGAAACTGTTGTAACAGCTGTTAACTAGTAAGGAAATACCAGTAGAAATATTTTATAGTCACATGGTTAAATACCACTGGAAATTTGCTTATATTTGATGCCAAGTGAAATGCTTATTTTTAAGGCATATTTTGTGGAGTGATAAAAAATTAATAGGTCAAAAATCTTCCACTAAGGCTACATAGACACAATGCCAAACAACCACTGAAAGTGAAAACTTATTTAATATGTGCTTTTTAAAAAAAATTGATATGATGCTAAGTAACCAGTCCAAGTGATTATTTCATTCACCAAATTGTTTTGTTATTGTGTAGACACATCCTAATAATCCACACAAGAGCCTATGTTAAAGAGAATTAAATTTTCTTAATATTTGAAGACAATTTAAACTTAGAGGTATTTGTTAAACATGTAACTGCTATTTTAATTACACTTTGGGCTACCAAAAATTTCTATATGAATAAGGGCAAATGTGTTGTGCCATGACAGAGGGTAAAAAGAATCACTACTAAAAATGTTTGGATTAAGAGCTATTGCTGGAAAAAAAATTGCTGGACTAATAATAATAATAATAATAATTATGATCTGTACTCAAGATATAATAGTAACAACTCAACTTATTTTTACCTCAAAAAAGTACATTAAAGAATAAAACTTTCTCAAACATGCACTTTACCAAGTCTAAAAACAAGAAAACCTTTACTTATTTGTTAGCACCAATGCTTACATATTTGCTCATGTAAAGACCAATTACATAGTTTCCCACAAGGCCCTGATTCTTAAAACCACCCAGAAAATACACGAAGGCAGGTTCTA
>NC_050573.1:294556115-294646115 GCF_011100635.1 Trichosurus vulpecula | reverse complement strand
CCCAGCCATTCAGGTTGCCCCATCAACTGTGAGTTTTAATTTGAACCACTTTTTACATTATTAAAAAAAAAAACTTACTTTTTTGCCAGCCCATCTTCACCCTTGTTGTGCCACCTAAGGCTTGCAGGCGATGCTCTACTCCTAAGCAAGCCAAGCATATCAAGTGTGCCTGCAATACTCACAGGCTAATGAACAATGCACAAAAACAAAAGTAACAGCAAGGCTCCTATTATCTGATCTTCCGTAAAACACAAAAACTGCCTTCTCTGGTGCAGAGGAAGTGCCAGTAAGCCTGCAGGTGTGAGCCAGTTAAAAGAAAAGGCTTTGGCTAAATAGATTCTTTGACTGTCAGGGATTAGAGTCATGGCACCAGTGGTAACACACATCTTTTCCTTTAATTTACAAAATTTTCTCACGAGTCTGCAAGAGTTCACCCCATCAGGGGCTTTCTGAGGCCATTGAAATGTCTTAAGTTTTAATTAAGTTGGAGTTGTCAGAAGAAAGCTTTTTTGGCACAGAGTCAGGGTCATTAATTACTGCTATCTTTGTTTCTTTCTGAAAAAGGAACTCTACTGACTTGTTGGGTTACTTACATAGCCTACATTTTCTATCTGGCAGTCCTTATTCACCTCCAAATAGGACTTGATTAAGCAGTTTACCAATTACTTCCATCAATTCAATTTACAAACCCTCTGAGTAATCTTAAAACTAAAAAAAAAAAACTTTTTTCAGTAGTGGTTTGGGATGCAGTATTCCTAATAAAAGCATCTGGTATGTTCCTAAGCATTTTAATTTTTTTGGCTTTTTTGTTTAATGTAAGAGTGATAGCATCTTTCTCTGAACTTCAATTCCCATTTTTATCTATTGCACACACCTGTTGAAATTCACTTAGCTTGCTAACATAAGAACAAAGCTTTCTGTTTAAACTTAGTTAATTAAAATTATTTTCTTCATCAAATTAGAACATGATTTGTATTAGAGATTCCATTTAGTGTGATATATTTTAATCTAACAAAAATGTTTACTATTTATAGATCAAATGTTGTCATTCTATTAAAAAGAATGAGGTCTATTTTCCAGACAAAATAATTTTATGTGATTAAAATTTTTTAAGTCTATCATTTTAAACTGACCAATATGCTATTTTGTAGATCACAGAAGTGGTCACTTCTTCTCTCACCAAGAATGTAGATCACCATGAATAAATTTATATTTTCATTGAGTCTCTTTTAAGGAAATGTTAAATTCCTAAAACCTTGACTAGCTACCTATTTATATTGGATTCTAATTTTAAGTGGGTATTTTTTAAAAATTGTGATAAATTCTGATTATATTGTAAAGTTTATCATTTTCAATTATTCGGCTCAGCCAAGTGGTTGCACAGTGACTGAAAGACTTTAAATGACTGCATTGTAATCATTTTTTTTATTTTCCTCCCTTTGAGTTTTTATTTCATTTTTCACCTATTTGCTTCATATAAATGGGCACCAAGAAGACAGAACTTTGGATAGATTTCCCCCATGAAAGATTTATGGAAACATAGATAAGAATTGCACAGAATAAAAAGGTTCCAATCTGACCCACATTGATGAGATCACAGATACATCTGAATATCTAGGGGACATGAAAGACTGCAGTATTTTCACAAAAATTAGGAAACCTTTCAAACAGAGGCAACAGTAAATTAGAATTGGTGTATTACTATCCTCCTCTATGTTGAATAGATAGTTTATAAAATCTGACTTTTAAAGGTCACCTTGTATGACCATTACCCAGAGCATGAATATATTCTGTACCATCCCTGATGCCATCTATCCATCCAGGCTAATAAAAAAAGGCACAAAGACAAAAGTAATAGCAAGATAACCTGAAGACTTATAATGATCTGGAATTCACTACCTCATGAGATTCCCTCACTATACTTTTGGAAAGTTTTAAATGCTATGAGCCCTTCCTAGAAAGCTAAAATGTGTCTCCATTTATTTGTGAACTCACTAATGTATTGTAAAATATCCCACTGAAATGAATGGAATAGGATCACAAAACTTTCAGAAAAGGCTTCCAGTTCATTTAAATACCCAAATACCATTATTCTTCCGTTTATTTTTTGAAAAGTACTGAAAGCCCTATCACCACTTGCCTAGAGCTATCAAACTGAAAATCATGCACATTCAATGAGCACTTTGCGATTAGTACATAATGTAGGGAGAATTAAGATTGTCAAATGTGGGCAATATGCTTGATTCCAGGATAAGAAACTTCTCTGTCTGGAGTTGGGTATATAAACTACATGGTGCCAAATAAAAGGAGGGGATAAATTGCTTCAGGAGGATCATAAGATCACAACCCCATGGGCGCAGAGCTGGAAAAGAACTCAGAGGCTGCCTACCCTTCATTTTGCAGATGAGGAATGTAAGACTGAAGAAAATGATGTGATTTGCCTGTGGTCACAAAGATAGTAGGTATTAGAGCTAAGATTTGAACATAGGTCTTCTGATTCTAGGGCCAATACACATTTCACTGTACCAAGTTGCTTAAAAGTCAGTTAAATTAATTGTTCAGCCAAATGGTTTCCTAATGTAAATATACATATATACATATGTTTTGATTATCACTCAAATTATCAACACCTACAGAGAGTAACTTAAGTTATTGCTTAATTTCTTCCTTTAATATAATTATCAAATCATCTTCAATTTAAAAGTCCTCACCAAGTTTAGAAGCTGAAAAACTAATTGTACAAGGTATCGATTCATTTTAAAATATTGACATCTATGCCTACTTAGTCCATCAAAAGAGGATTTGAGTCTCCTAAAAAGTATTTCAACAATAGCTTTATGTGAGCCATTTGGAAACCAAAAATCCTGGTGAGATGATATGATATCAGGGACAAGAAATTGAAGAAGATATTTTCATATGATCACTGATACAGAGCTAGAAGATACTTTAGAGGCCAGGTTTCAGTTCAACTCTATCATTTTACAGACAAGAACCTCCCTGAGGACCAGGGGGGCAAAATTACTTGCTTAATGTCACACAAGCATAATCATCAGAAGTAATACTTGAACTCAGGTCATCTAATTCCAGAATTTACTGTAGTGTGCCTCACTGCCTCCCTTAAATTGAATGTATTTATATCTTATTTCAGGCAGCTAGATGGTGCAGTGGATAGAGCGCTGGGCCTGAAGTCAAGAAGAGGTCAAATCTGGCCTCAGACATTTACTAGCCATATGATCCTGGGCAAGTCATTTAACTATGTTTGCCTCAGTTTCCTCATCTATAAAATGAGCTGGAGAAGGAAATGTTAAACCACTCCAGGATCTTTGCCAAGAAAACCCTAAATGGGGTCAGAAAGAGTCAGATATGATTAAAAAATGACTGAAATAGCTTATTTCCTTAACAATGATGTAAGTTCCTTGATGGCAGGAAAGGGTTTCATTGTCAAGGGACTGTCAGATATTTGAATGTCCTATCAGCATTGTAAACTCAGACTCTACAAAACATTATTGTTTCTTTCCTAAACTTACTGCTCTTCCAAATTTTCCTATTTCCAGTGAGGACACTGTCATCATCTTAGTCATCTGGGCTTGAAAGTTACCTAGGATTTTTCTGTTTCCCTCATCCCCACATTGCAGATCACTGGATCCGCAAAGTCCATTTAGTTCTAGTTTCTCAGTATCTTTTGTATTTGAACCCCTCTTCTCCTCTCATGTGGCACCATCCTAGTTCCACCCCCATCACTTGTTGCTTGGAGTACTACAATCCCCTCCTACTGGATTTCTTGCTTCTAGACTTTCCTCCGTCTTAGTTATCCTCCACAAAACTTCCCAAAACCGTCTTCCTCTGACACAGGTTTGACCATATCACCCTAACCTCTGCTCAAAGACCTTCTTATAGTTACTTCTTATTGCCTTATAGCTTAAAATACAAAAATCTCAGGCTGGTGTCTAATATCACCTGCGATCTGGCTCTAGCTGACTTTTTCAAACATATTTGATAGTATTCCCTTGATGTACTTTATCTTACAGCCAACCTGTATTATCACTTGGTTCCCATAACCTGTCTTTCCATATTCCATCTCTCTACAATAACATAAGTTGGTTGCCGAATATATCTGAATCTACTAGTTCATTTCATTTGGGATAGACCAGGAGATTTAACATGTTAATTTGGTGCCTAAGAATGCTTCGGTAGGGCAGCATTTCTAAAAATGTGGTCCATGGACTCCTGGGCATCAGCAAAATCAAAACTATTTTCACAGTAATACTAAGATACTATTTTCCTATAAAAATACTCTTTTCCAGCTGCCTATCTGTGTGAGTCCAGATTTTCTTCTTGTACTTCAACCAGAACAATATATCAAAACACAATGAATGCAGAAGCAGATATCAAAATCTAACTATTTTCAATTAAGCAAGAAATTAAAGAGATTTGCAAAAACATGTAAAATAATGCCATTCCTCTCACAATTATTTTGTTTTATGAAAAATCATTTCTCATAAGGTATGTTATTCATAATAACACATGATGGTCTTATTATTATTTAAGTGAATTAATAAATGAATAGTAATTTTTAATATCTAAGATGGTAAATATTGGTAAATACAACCAATAATTTTTGAAAAAAAAAAAAGCCTTGGTGTCCTTAACTTTCAAGAGCATAAAGAGGTCTTGAGACCAAAATATTTGAGAACTGCTGCACTAAGTAACAGATTGGCTTGAAACTGTCTTTTTCTTTATAAAAAGTTAATTTTACACTATTTATAGAATGATACATTTTGTGACACAAGTGTTTTGACCTAACTTTCAGAAGTGTGAGAAAAATGAGCAATTTCCACTTTTCAGGAGAACTTGGGAAAGAAGAAACTGAGACTGATTCTTCCAAGGCCCCATGAATGGGAAATTTCCAGGCCAGAACTTGAAGGCGGTGGAACACAATAGGAAGAGTGAGTTTGGAGGCAGAGGACGTGGATTTGAATTTTGCCTCTGCTTTTTACTACTTATATGACTGAGAAAATTTCTTAATCTCTCTGGATCAGTTTGCCATCTAGAATAAAGAAGATAAATGGCTGCTAAAGTCCTCTCTGGCTTTAAAATCTAGGATCTTATGATCCTGGGGGGAGGTTGCAACAAATAGTGACTCATAAGTAGACAAGGCAAATCAACCACATGATAATGAAAATTCTATACCATGTTTTGCTGACACCTACTTTAACTTCACACTTGGTTGAACTACTAAAAAGCAGTGCAATTAAGAAGATAATAAAGTGATATAACAAACTATAACAAAACAAAGCATAACAGCATAACATAAAATAACAACAACATAATATGTGAAAATGTAACTTGGGGGCACAGTGAGCTTTTGACTATCTGTTATTTAAATCTTATAATGTAAGATTTTTGCCATTTTCTGTAGGGTGGCACTTATGTGCATGATTTTATTTGTTGCTGTTCAGTGGTTTCAGTTGTGTCTGACTCTTTGTGTCCCCATTTGGGGTTTTCTTGGCAAAGATACTAGAGCCCTTTGCCATTTCCTTCTCCAGCTCATTTTGCAGATGAGGAACTGAAGTAAACAGAATTAAGTGACTTGTCCAGGGCCACACAGCTAGTAGGTGTTTGAGGCCAGGTTTAAACTTGGGAAGCTGAGTCTTCCTGACACCAGGCCCAGAACTCTATCCACTGCGCCATTTAGCTGCCCTACATGTGCGTGTTTATACATATCCAATAAATCGAACTGGAAGCATTCCTTGGTATAAAGTTAAAAGTCAAATTAAGTTGTTACCATGGAAAACTATTCAAATTATAGAAGGAATAAGTAAAATATGGCATTCTATACTTATTTCTTCAAAACATTAAAACAGTGCTACAAGTTGGCAAGTGTGAGAATAGTCTCATTCTCCAAATATCACATTAAATACTTTGAAAATGTCTATAGAATCATAGGGCATGCCAATGCCTGGTGACATCCCCAAGGACTAGCCTAGCCAAAGGGAGATGAAGCCACAGTGACTCTGAAGACAGAGTGCTAAGTCTTAGAAGTATTGAAATCTGGGATCTGAATCAGTGAAGAGAATGAGCTCAAGATTCTTGCCTGAAAATCTTGCCTCATATTCGACTGAAAACATTGAGGTCATTTGCCTCAACGGAGATCCTGATTCTTCCCTCCTCATCTCAGATGTCTCACTCTCGAATCACTGAGATGCTCTTTCCACCCTTTATCTCCTCCTTCAACACTGTTTCAAATGAAGAGGTGGCCCATTTTCTTGCTCAGGCAATCCCTTATGCACACATGATGGCATACCATTTTGTCTTCTCCCTCTGATCGGTCCTTCTATCATACCCACTCTCTCACTAATCTTTAATATCTCCTGTCTATTTGTTGCTTCCCCAGTGCATACGAACAAGCCTGTGTTCTCCTCATCCTTAAAAAAGCCCTCCATCTTTCTATCTACTTTAGCTGTCATTATGTATTATTCCTCCCTTCTGTGGCTAACCTGCTTGAGAAGGCTGTGTACAACTGGTAACTTCACTTCCACTCCTCTCACTCTCTTTCAATAGTCTGCACTCTAGATCCTGATTTATTGAGACTCTCTCTGAAGTTGCCAATGATCGTTTAATGGTCAAAACTAATGGCCTTTTCTTAATCCTCAGTTTTCTTGACCTCTCTGTTGCCTTTGACACTGTTGATGACTCTCTTATTGTTAGTAGTCTCTTCTCTCTAGGTTTTTGAGACACTGCTCCTGGTTCCACTCCTACCTGTCTCAATGTTCCTCAGTTTCTTTTGCTGGATCTTCATCCAGGTCCTATCTGCTAATCGTGGGTGTCCCTCCCAATGCTCATTTCTGGGCCCTCTTTTTTTCTCTCTCCATACTATTTCACTTGGTGATCTCATCAGCTCCATAGATTCAATTGTCATCTCTATACAGATGTTTTCAGAGGTGTTTATCAACCCTAACCTCTCTCCTTACTTCCTGTCTTGCATCTCCAACTGCTTACTGGATATCTCCAACTGGACATCCTGTAAGCAAACTCAAAATGTCAAAAAGGAACTCATTACCTTACCCCCCCACCCCAAAACTTCCCCTCTTCCATACTTCCCTATTAATATCAAGAGTACCACCATCATCCCAGTTACCCATACTCACAACCTAGGTGTCGTCCTTAACTCTTCACTGTGTTTCACCTTGCACATCCAATCTGTGGCCAACTCCTATAAATTCCGCTTTCATGGCATCTCTGTTATATGCCCCTTTCTCTCTGACCCACCCTGGTGCATGCCCTCATCACCTCACATCTGGACTACTGCAATAACCTTCCAGCTGGTCTCCTTGCCTCAAGTCTCTCCCCACTCCAGAACATCTTCCACTCAGTTACAAAGCGGTCTTTCTAAAGTACAGGTCTGAATATGTCACATACCCTTCCCAACTCAATAATGCCCAGTGGTTCCACTTTATTTCCAGGATCAAATATCCAATTTTCTATTCAGTTTTTAAAGCCCTTCATAATCTGGTTCCTCAAACCATTTCAGTTTTCTGGCTTCCAGGTTCCTCCTCTCACACAAAACTCTTACTTCATGACTGCATTTTCACTGGCTGTCCTCTATGGCTTCCTCCTTACCTCCAACTCCTGACTTCCTTGGCTTCTTTCAAGTCTCAGTTAAAATATCACCTCTTCAAGAAGCCTTTTCCATTCCTCTCAATACTAATGTCTTCTTTCCAAGATTACATCCAATTTACCCCACATCTATCTTGTTTATACATAGTCATTTACTCATTGTCTCCACATTAGAATGTAAGCTCCTGGAAAGTAGGAACTATTTTTACCTTTCTTTATATCTACTGCACTTAGCACAGTAAGCATTTAATAAATGCTTATTGATCAACTGACTGAAAACAATAAGGAAATAAAAGTTGCCTGAAATCTTGAGGTATACAAGACTTATATGGTACAATACTGAAAATTCGCACTTATCGTTTTAAAGTATTTTATTTTTGTTTTCTTGTCTTAAGCAGTACATTAGGGCTGTCTTTTTAAAGCAATCCCAATTTATTACTGCTGGTGCTACTTAGGGTTAGCACTAGGCATTAAGGAGAGAGAGTTGAAAGTCTAGGGATGAGCACAGCAGGAAGGCAGTCAACTTAGAAAGCAGTGGACCAGGATAGCATCAAACGTCCAAGTGATATGACAAGAATATACTTACAAGAATCACTGTCAGTACAGTATAAAGGAAGGAATTTTATCTAGGTAAGCATTTGAGTGCTCCAATAATATTTACACAAGTTGTGTAACTAATACTAACTTCAAATTACTATGAAGAGGAATGAAAAGGGTAGAGAAACACGGAGAAGAAAAGCAGGGTTACAGAATACAATTCTTTGTAGGGTAGAAAAAATTCTATGCTCTTAGTCTAATGAAACTAGATGTTCTTCCATAGTAAATATATAGCAATGAGAAATAAAGTAACATATAGGGGAGCATATTCATAGCAATGTCTGCCGAAGGAAATATTAGCAAAATCATAATAAATAAATATCTGAAAAATCTGGTCTAAACATTCTCCTATATATTGTCTATATACGTAGATTTCCATTCCAATATTAATCATTTGGTATAAAGAAAAGTAAAATGAAGGAATTAGAGGATTTGTTATTATAACTTTAAATCCATATAGGTTTGTAAAGTCTACAATTCTCTTTTATTATTCTTATAGAAGTTAATCAGAAACAAGTGATAAAAAGTTGCCATTTACGTAGCCATGTAAATAATACTGTCTTTACTTTCCAGGAGAACAATAGCTGAACTAAGATATTTCCTTAAAGAAAGACTCTATTCTTACAAATGAAAAGTGAGCAAAAAGTACCCTAATTTGCATGATAATATCTCATAAAATAGCCATAGTTGTAGTAACCTTTGAGTACTCCTTTATTCAGATGAAGTTTGTGTGTATGTATATGTATATACAAGCTTATATACATATACATATTAATTTTAATTAAATATAAACTACCTTTATCGTGGTTACAATGGGTAGAAAATGATGACTGTTAGGGCATTTTATGGAATTTAACATTGTCAATGAAAAATATTCTCTAAAGAAAAATAGGAATTCCCTGTCCCCCTCCCCAACCCCCCAAGAAACCCCTCTGAAATATTTTCCAGATTAGTCCAAATAACCCAAATGAAAAGATTTTTCATTCTCTTCTTTCATCCTATTCTGTGTAAGCTTAAGAAAATGACATATTCTCTTACTTTTTCTCCTCTTGTCTTTATTAATAAAGTAGAGCAGTCTCTTTAATATGGTTCCAACTATTTATGGTAATACTAGTTGATACTTAGGAATAACACTAGGTGTTATGGGGATACAGCTGGCTGTCCATGGAGGAAGAGAGTAAGATGGTAATGGACCTGCTTGGCAATACATTGGAGGATATTTTGATAAGTGTATCAAGAATAATTTGAGGGCTTTATCCAGTTATTCATATATATGTCTATTCTTAATTTTTATTCTATATTTTTAGCAATTATGCATATCAAATAGCTAAATGCTTTAAAACATTTTCACTTAGGTTATTGTCTAAGAAAGATGATTATATTTATTTCAATTTTCCCCATTAATCATGTTATTCCCATCTTTATTCATCCCAAATTTCCTTCTCTGAATTCCTTCTGATATATAAGTATTTTTCCTACAATTGAGATGTAACCTCACTCTTTTTGATGTCTTCTAACCAGATTTCTCACCTCTTTTCCATCATCTGACAATATATTGTTGTATATTCTGTTGCATCATTGGCCATTTATTTGAAAAATGATACATTTTTCATTGATTGCAAATACTGTAGCATCCTTGAAAAAAATCTTAATGGCATTATTAAAGTCTACCTTAATTTATTAAGTGATAACTTTGTGAATATAACAACTTGCCTATGTAATTTTGAAACAACCAAATAATCATTTAGATATTTTTCAATACAATGCCAGCCATATTTACTGAATGTTTGACTTGTAATTAATGGATTTCTGGCATTATTTACAAATGTTCAAACTATATTACATTTCAAAGGTGACCAGCCAATTTATGTACCATGTCACTTGTCATGAATATGTTTCTAAATACATTATTTATAGAAAGTCAATTTATTTTATTTTAAGGTACTCTAATCTATTTAGAAAAAAATAACTATGTAGAATCACATTTAAATGATTTTGTACATAAATTATAAAAAAGTACAATCTAAGAAGATAATCTTTGGCATTAATGCACTTTGTGAACTCAAGTAATTCAAAAATCTTCCCAAGATAAAAAGTACTTACAGAGAAAAAAGTGTGGCTTAGTTAACATTTATAAAAACCTTTTATTCTCTTACTTTAAGAGTTTTGTTTAAAGTCCTCTTATCACAGTTTAATTGAGGTCAGCCTCAATTTTTATGACCAGTAAATATAAGTTTTCAAGTGTTTTCAGCATACTCAAGTGGGTTAGATTCATTGATAAACTGTATTTTGGTGTTCCCCACAAAAACACTACCTTTATCAATTACAAAATTCTGAATGGCTTTTTGTGATAGCTCATGACTTTCCATGTTGAGTTTTCTTGAATTAAAGTTTTTTTTTATGAGATTGAAAACTGACCTTCGAGATCAGGAATGAAAGTTGGATTATTAGTTCTCAACCTTAAAGAAATAATGTCTCAGCATGTTGTTTCAACCACTTGAGCTCAAGGAGGTGTTAACAGAGTTGTTAATTAACCTAGGTCTGGAACCTATTGTGAAGAATCCCAGAAAACTGAAACAATAGGGAGGTGCTTCTTAACCCACAGCAGGGAAGAAACTGCCTTTTAATGGGATGATATAACCATAAAAGTCACAGATCCTGGATATTATGTTAAAACAAGCATGAGAATATTAAACTAATAAACTGAATTGATCAGATGAGGTAAAAAGTCCTTCAGAATCCCTTAAAGAAGGGTAGTTTGAGGGCAGGTAAATGCATTGATAAAGCTTAAAAAAGAAAATAATGCTTTTTTTTTCTGGAACGACATAACTTTTGGGTGTTGCTTTCTCTATTTGAGATGAGATAATACTAGTAAGGGAGAGATACAGTGCATCAGAGATAGCCCCTTACTTGTTCTAATACTCCAGTTACGGAAACATCTAGCAAACAGAAAATGGCAATGGTGATTGGAGACAGTGACAGCCTGTCATTCATGGCAGAATTCTCAGGTCTTTTTAGCAAATGACCAGAGTAAGTATGAGAAAGGGGAATAGGCGTCACTCGTGTAGCCGAACAATCTTGAGTGCTGCAGTTGAGGTGATGGGTGCCTTATGTATAATTGCATCTATATATCTAGCCCTAGTTTTTCTCCTGAACTCTGTCACTAATTGCCTATTGAATATTTCAAATGTAATGTGTTTCATAGACATTATAACTTAACATATCCAAAACTGAAATTCTGACTTTTCCCCCAAGCCCACCCAACTACCAAATTTCCCTCTTTCTGTCCAGGGTACCACCAGTGGCCTAGTTTCCTACATGGTAACCTTGGCCTTATTATCTTCTACTAATCACACTCCCTCATCACACATATCCAACCAGTTTCCAGATCCTGGCATTTCTACCTCCATAACATCTCTTGCATTGGTCCCTCCTTATTCCTCACACAGCTATCACCTTAGATAAGGCCCTCAAGACTTCTCATCTGGAGTATAGCAATGGCTTTCTGATTGACTTCCCTGCCTCAAGTTTCTTCCCATTCCAGCCAATCCTTCCAACAGTTTCCAAAGTGATTTTCCTTAAGCACATCTCTGATCATGTCACCTGCCTACATAATAAATTCCAGTGGCTCCCTATGGCCTCCAGCATCAAATACAAAATGCTCTGTTTGGCATTCAAAGCCCTTCATAACCTAGCCTCCTCCTACCTTTCCAATCTTGTTACATTTTACTCCCAGACAAGCTGTCTTTGATCTAGTAACATTGGCCTCCTGGCTCTTCCACGAAGATGACACTCCATCCTTCATGCTCCACCCTCAACTCTGATTTCCCTGGCTTTCTTTAAGCACCAACTAAAATCCCATCTTTTACTAGAAGCCTTCTTTGACCTCTCTTCATTCTAGTTCCCTCCCCATGTTAATAATTTCCTCAATCAGGGCTAGATGGTAAGCTACTTGAGGGCATGGGCTGTCTCTTGCCCTTTTTTTGTATCACCAGCACTTACCATAGTGTCTGGCATATAGTAGGTGCTTAATAAATGTTTATTGATTGATCCAAGATTAGTGTAAGCATGATCTTCTAAACAAAACCTTTCCTGATTCATTCAACTACTAGTACCCTCTCTAATTACCTTGTGTTTTTTTCCTGTGTACATTGATTCTGCATATGCTTATATACAAACATGTTGTTCTGCTTGAAATATAGGAAACTCCTTGAATACATAATGTTTTATCTTTGTGTACTCAGCGCTTTGGACAGTAGCTGTCACAGAGCAATTGCTTAATAAATGATTGCTGAATGATATATAAGGTATTCTCAAAGTCTTAGTGCAGAAATAAGCCTTACTATCTTCAGAAATATGTGCCTTACAAACTACAATATTTGAAAGGTTAATTGTTTCAATTTTTAAAAATATTGATGATACATATTAAAATTCAATGCAGCCACCATCTTTTGCTATACATAGATCTAGTCAATTTTTGAATTTTATAAAAACTTTCACTAGCTGCTTCTCAGTGACTGAAAAGATTGCATTGGTAATCCTAGTCTAAGAATTATCCAGAGAATAAGGTTTTGATGCATCTGTGACAGTTCTGACTTTACCTCTTAAGAAAAAGTCCAATGGAGATGGATTAGGTGACCAGGGTGACGAAGCAAGAGAACAACCTTTACTGAACCACTAGTCCAAGAATGTGTCATCCAGAAACTGTCTCACATGCAAAGCAGAATAATGGGATGCCCTGTCTTAATAAAATTAACATTCAAAAATTATTATTCAACATTCACAAAACTAAGTGTAAAAGAAATTTAAATAATTAAACTTTTCAGTGATGTTTTGGCAAGTTTGTAATGTTAATGCAGGTCAAAATTTCACTAACTTTTGAGACACCCTATACTTCTGAAATTTTTTTTTTGCAAGGGGGAAGTCAGGGCAATTGAGGTTAAGTGACTTGCCCAAGGTCACACAGCTAGTAAGTTTGTCAAATGTCTGAGGCCGGATTTGACCTCAGGTCCTCCTGACTCCCAGGGCAGGTGCTCTACTCACTGCACCACAGGTTGCCCCTACTTCCGGATTTTTTAAAGCTTAAAATTGCACAAAGACTTTTGAGACGTCTTGTAAGTTTGTTCTGCAATACATTTTTGTTGCTATATTAAGCCTCATTGCTAAATATGCTAGTATGCAACAGAGTAAAGGTTTTAAGGCTTTTTTGTGTATGTCCCTGATACCATGGCAACTTGTGGAAGCCTATGGACCCCTCCTTAGAATAGTGCTTTCTAGGTGCATAAAGTAAAATACATAGAATTACAAAAGGAACTTATTATATTAGACTGTAATTTTAAAAAATTTTTGAAAGAGTTTATGTATCCCAGGTTAAGAACCCTTGCAATAGATTGTTACAGGTGTATGTTATATGTTTCTGTGTGTAATCAATGTACTTACACATCAAATGTAAATCTATGTGTTTTGTACTCCACTGAGATTTGTGTCCTACTTTAATATATGCCACATTGTCATATATGCTATTGCTTGTGTGCTAGGTATTAGTTTTTAAAGTATATATTTCATTTTTTCCCAAATTACATGTTAAAACATTTTAAAACATTTTCTTTAATGTTTTGAGTCCCAAATTCTATTCCTCCTTTCCTCTCTGCCCCCCTCCAATAGGTAGCAATCAGTTATAGGTTAGCCGTACATTATTTTTTTTTCTTTTTTTTTTTTTTTGGCAGGGCAATTGGGGTTAAGTGACTTGCCCAAGGTCACACAGCTAGTACATGTGTCAAGTATCTGAGGCCGGATTTGAACTCAGGTCCTCCTGACTCCAGGGCCGGTGCTCTACTCACTGAGCCACCTAGCTGCCCCAACCGTACATTATTTTTGATGCATTCACTAATGTCAACTGTATGCAGTTTAGTGTAAATGCCATGTATTAAGTTTCATCATATGCATCTACTATGTAGTTGCATGATGTCAGCTGTATATCAAAGTCAGGAATGTGGGCTGGGTAAGTGGAGAACAATGACTTTGTCTCCTTAGGTTACCTTTTATTTTGACTTGAATTCATTTGCATATTGAGTCAGAGAGGTTATTAGAGATACATAATCCAATATGAGATAATTGATTGGAACAAAGAATTGTAATATAAAGGTCAATAATAAAAAACAGTTTCAGACTGGGAGCACTTTTGTACTTTGTATGAATTTTTTTGGAGGGGGGCTTTTGATATCTGGGTATATTATATAGCTGGTTTCCTTTATCATAGAAAGGTTCTAGCCACTATAACTCTAGCCAAATCAAGCTGACATGGTGGACAGGTAGCCCTGAAGAAATAAATTCCAGAAGCTGGTAATGAGAAGCAATACTGAGCAGAAACTATCATGCCTCCATCTAGGCCAACAGAACAATGCCAAGATAAGAGTAATCCCAGGCCAGAGAGGACCCCGGAACAACGTGCCCAGCAGAGACACTGCAGAGAGGGAAGAAAAGCCCAGGGAAAGCGGCACAATGATGTCACCTGGCATTTCTATTCTTGCAGAGTTGGAAATATGAATTGTACACACATGCGTGTGCACTTGCCAATGCACATTCTTCATATGTGTGCCTCTCAGATATAAACCCTATGTGTGCTCACTCATATATTTGTGGAAGATAATGCTCCATTTTTATGGTGGAAATTATTCTGTCATGATTTTTCACACTCTACTATTTCACTAAATGTTTTTGCTTTGGGCTTGTTGAGTCCTTTGGCTAAGTACAGAAAAAGTAAGTACATTGGTAGGAGCTCATGACCTATGGTTTTGAGTGGATCAGATGTGTAAAGTCCCTTGAATCTGGGGTAGCCATTCTGGGAACCTCATGCATGAAAGGGATCCAGCACACGTACTATAAAAACAAGGCACAGAAAAGACTTAGAGAAGGAATCTAGCTCAAGCCCCTGTCTGTTGGGAGATTGATAACTAAACACGTCCAATACAGATGGATGACTATACTACTATTTTTTGTCTACACTATTTTTAAATAAAAATCTCTAGTAATGGAGCTTTAATAATCTTATTTCATAGACTCAGTTTCCAATCATTTATATAGTCAAGGTATTTTTTTTCATGTACAACTGAATTCCCTCTGATTCGAATTTAAACCCATTTCATCTTGTCCACTCCCCTACTAGGATGGAAGATAGTTGGCTATCCTAGAACAAAGAAAAAAAAACCTTTATCTACATGAAAACACTTACTATGTCAGCCTTTAGTCTTCTCTTCGCCAGGTGAATTCAGCCCAGTTCTCTTAATCTTCAGTTGACAACCTAACATCCTCTTAATTATTTCTCTACATTTGTTTAAAAATTTGTAGTCACAAACTGTTCATGACAAACTAGTAAGTAATGAATATAGAACTGGTTTCATAAATTACACTTTTCAACATTCTCTCAAATTAGTTTTTAAGTTGTAAGTATATGACCACGCAGTATAAGCAACAAATTATGAAGACTGTATAATTATGTCTTGTAATAAAGCTTAAGAAAGTTAATTTCACACAATTCTAATAGTTTTGTACTTCAATGATCTATTATGTCTTGGTGTGAGTACTTCCCTGGTCAATTTAGATCGCAACCCCTCTGTAACTTCGTTCCTTTATTTTAAAAAATGTGTTACCCTGTGAATGGTGACGAGCTTTTTTGAATTTATCCAGGCTGTTTTTTCTGTTACAGACATCATATTGTTAATCAAAGCATTTTCAAATAGGAGGGGCCCTTTGGAATGTATGCTTCACTCTCTTAGTCTTAGAGAACCCAAGGTCACTGTCACAAGATTGTGGGCAAATTAGGTGCCCAGAGAGCCATGACTACTTCATACCTCGAGGTTTTAAGGGTAGCCCTGAGAAGGTGTGGGTTTTCAAGTATTATCACTCATGATTCCCAATACCAGTGGTGCTTCTCAATCCCACTGATTATTAGTCAGCAAGAGTTAATTAGTTTTTAGAAAAGGGTATTTACCAACATGGTATAATAAAGACAGTTGGTGTTCATAAAATTCCCCTGAGGCACGTGTAACTCTGTTTCTTAGATTCTGAGTGTCAGCACCCCTACAGAGCCCTAAGGCTGCCTTTCTTAGATGTGTTTTGTTAATACTCAGCCCCTGATGCCATCACATCAAGCACCTCAGTTCCAGGCACATACTACTATCTACACTGATAGAAAAAGTTGAATCTTCTTCACAAGATCAACCACTGGTCAAGAGGAGGAGAAAGAAGACAAAAACTCTTTCCTTCACCCCCAATGATTTCATTTGAGGTGCTTGGGAGGAGTTGCTCTGCCACCAGGGTGGGCTGCTTTTGGAATACCAAATTCTGAATTGGCCTGCTATTCGAGCTCCGCAGTGTGTGCCAGCTAATCTTGTTTCACCTTTGTACCTAGTTTACATCTTTGATTGAATGAGTGATCCTATAACTCAAAGAGATATTCTCATCTGATCATATCAAATCAAGTATCTTATTAGTTGTATTAATTGATGTCGAGGGGTGTTGGACATTCCTCTTATACTGTGAGAAGACTATGTTTAGCAGATAACCATTATTCTGCTGTCTATTAAATGAGTAAAATGTTACATGGTTCATATCTATTTGCCCATGCACATATGTACACACAAACATATGTTTTGAATCCTATTTTCCCAAAGCTAAAGCTTTTCCTTACTCTACCTCCCTACTGAATGCTAAAGAACTTGACATATTAGAAATCTTAGGTTCTGAGGTTCTTGACCGTCTCACTGACTCAGGAAGGAGAGGACAAAATTAACAATGTAACAGAGAGTAGAAGAGAAGGTATGACAGCGCTGAGTAGCTTGTAAGATCCTTTAGGGTAGGACTGGTTTTACCTCTGTCTTTGTGTTTCTGTTTCCTATTTCCCACAAAGTTGTGCACATAAAAGATGCTTAATAAATCTTTGATGAATTGGATTGATTTTAACAAGAAGGAGTTCTGAAATCAGGGCATCCTGGAGCAGAAGGGTGAGAAGATACGTTTTAAATTTTGGCATCAGAATATGAGGAGGAGAGAGATGTCCCAGATACTCTAACATTTCTTAGCCAGCCCCACAAGGACATCCTAAAAGGACCAAAGTAAATGTACTTTTATGTGTGATATAGTTTCTGTCCCAGTGTTAGATGTGGTATGACTTATGGAGTCAGCAAGGAGAAATCCTGAATGAGTTAAAATATATCCTCCTCACCTCTTTGACATCACTAAGAATTCCCTGAATGGGAAATAGCCCATTCTTTCATTTTTCATTTCACAATTAGGGATAAAAGACCAGGGAGAAAACATATTAGTGTCAGTGAGTTTCAATAAAAATATAAATGACAAAATTGTATCCTTTTTTTCTTTGTTTTAACTCATGACAGGACTTCCAAAGCAGAAAAGCTCCTACTGACTTAAATTTATGGAGAGAATGGTAATGAGTGGGAAAAGGGAACTGGACAAAAGATGAAATTTGGATACGTCACAATTTTACTCTGGGCTGTGGCTATGTCTCTTCAAGTTTGTGTGGCTAGACAACCAGAAGCTAAGCACAAAGGACAACCTGCATGACCATTTCTGTATGCACCTTACTGGAAACTGTTCCTGATTTTATTGCCACAATCAAGTTTCCCTGCTTTGCATATCATCCTCTTGTTAATACATCCCAGGACCACATTTACTTTTACCATCATGAGAAAGCGCTAACTTGAATTCAGTGGTGGCATATTTTTAACTTGTGATGATTGTCCGCCATTTTTGTTTTTGAGAAGTCTCTCTTGGTCCTACAGGTTTGTTATTTGTTTTGGTCACTCAATAACAGTGTACTTCATCATACCTAACAGCACATTACCACCTTCCTTCAGACTGGAGCTGAGTGTCCACAGGCCAAAAATTGAACATATTTTCTCAGCACTCCCAGGGGAGACAGTTTCAAAATCATTTATGATAGGGCCCATTCAAGTAATGTACTCCCTTGAAGAAGAGCTAAATGTGTTTCCATTGTACTTCTGGCAGTTCTCCAAGGGAGTGGACCCACTCTAAGAAAGTATTCTAAAAATCTTGATTTTATTTGTGAGCAATGTTTCTCTTACATGAACTCTCAGTTTTTAAACCATTCAATTGATGTTCACTACACAATATGATCTATCCAATACAAATATTACCAAGCATTCAGCCTGAAGTATGTGTCTTCCTCTGTGTTTGCCAAATACATGAAACTAAAGAAGGTGGTGAAGGCGCATTAAATACCTGATACCACAAGACAGTGAAGGGATATTTTCCTATGATCTTAATTTGGAATGGAATTTGCAAATTAATTGATATTTTCCCACAAAACTCTCTTCTGATAGCAGGAGTAATGATCCTCCGTGACGATAAAAAGTCATTTGGTCATGCAGACGCTGTTTGCTCAAACCTTTATGCAAACTTCTTGCTTAAATATTTTCTATCATATGTACCCATACTCCAGGTCTTTTCTTTATGTTCCTTCAAAAGTTATTGTATCATATCCATTGCCTAGATGAGGTATAAAAAAAATAGAACACACTTGTAATGAGCAATGGCAGGAGTGATTAGTTATAGAGATAAATTTCTTTACCAAAAGAATTCTCTTAACAATGTAAAGTGAAAAAAGTTGAAAATTAGAAAGTAATTTTTTCTTATCAGCTAAATCGAATGCAACAAGTAGCACAATAATTACTGCACAATAGCCAGTCAACCAATACTTGCTGGTTAATTGATTGACTGACTTGTCAAAAGAATGCACTAAAAACTCTCTCTCTCTCTCTCTCTCTCTCTCTCTCTCTCTTTCTCTCTCATTTTTCTTTCTCATTCTCTCTCTCTACATATATATGTATATATATATATATGTTACATATATATATATATACATACACACAAACGCACACACATATATATGTCTTCTAATTTTATTTGGAATTGAAGTACCAATATATTTTAAAATACAAATCAAGATCACTAATGGTCTAACAAAATGCAAAGAAGGAAAAAGCCACTTAAATGATTTTGAACTTCAATGATAGATATTATAATAATAATCTACATTTCTATGGCACTTTATGGTTTCTAAAGGCTTTTAAATGCATTATCTTATTTGATCCTTGTAACAGGGCATTACTAAAAACTCTGTAAATTAGACATTGGGTTTTCTTTTCTTTGTGGTAGCAAAGAACTGAAAACCAAGGGAGTGCCAATCAATTGGAGAATGGCTGAACAAATTATGATATATATGTAATGGAATATGAATGTTTTATAAGAAACTAAAAAAAGAGATGGTTTCAGAAAATCCTGGGAAAATTTATATGACCTGATGCAGAGTGAAGTGAGCAGAAAGAAGTAGAACAATTATATTGACATCATTATTATAAAAACAAGCATTTCTTAAAGACTTAAGAACTCTGATCAACAAAATAACCAATAATGATTTCAGAGGACTGATGAAAAACACTGCCTATCAAGAAAGAGAGATGATGAACAATGAGAAATGTCTTGTTGGACATGGCCAACATGAGGATTTGTTTTGCTTGACTATCTTTATATTGATACAGAAGTCCCTTCCTTCCTTCCTTCCTTCTTTCCTTCCTTCCTTCCTTCCTTCCTTCCTTCCTTCCTTCCTTCCTTCCCTCCAGTAACAGCAACCACACTGACATACTCAGGATGGCTGCTAGCACAGGTTCTTTGATCTGCTTTTCTAAAAGAAAGCAACTTTAAAGAGGTCAACAATCTTACTTTAATTAAACATACGTATCATTCACTCAGCTCAAGCGAAAAGTCAGCACCCTGAAGTTCAGAGAAAATACAAACAGAAATTACAAGCAGAGAAAATGGCACAGATCAACAGACAGGGCTTCTGTCTGAGAAATTAGGACAGATTAACGGACAGATCCAATTGTACATACATAGTTACCAGAGAGAGAAGATCAACATCTGGCTTTTCAAAGCCAGGGGGGCTCCTTAACGGCAACCCAGAGTCTCATCTGGCCAAATCATACAGACGCTTTTCCAAAGAGTGAGCCCCAAAGCAAAACCTCACCTCAGAGTGTATATATGTGTACACACACACACACACACACACACATATATATATACATATATATACACACACATATGTATACATGCACACATATATACATATACATATACATATACACATACATACATAAATACATATATACACATACTTCTCAGAGTCAGAGGGCATCACAACTCTCTTGACCCAGTGCCTAATTAGAAATTAGCAAAAGGTGTCAGCCTTCCTACAAACAAGCCTCCCCAATCAAGCTTCCCTTAATGGGCTCCACATGAGGCCTATTAATGGGTGGGAAGATCTTCCCATTCTATTATGCTTACACTTCCTTCTTTCCTTCTTCCCTTTTTTCCTTTCTTCCTTCCAGAAGGTTTGGAAGGATAAGAGGGAGAAAACATAAGTTCTTGATAATTGAAAAAAAATTTAAAGAATAAAATATTTCTGCAATAAATCCCAAATTTCAGTTTTTAAAAAAACAACAGAATGGTAAAATAAACTTACAGTCTACCTCATTAGATACAAATATTCAAAACCTAACAGGATGATCAATCTAGTTTTCTGATTTTCCAGGTGGCTGTAGTCTCTTAGAATAATGGAACCCTCAAAGTTTTGGTAGTTAATTGTACCGGATTAGTGTTTGGCAATCAACCAACTTCTTAGCCTGGGGACAGATCATTTTATTTAACAGTTCATCACCAAGACCTTACCAGCATGCCAGCATAGATCACTATTCCATGGATGCTAAGTAGCTGAAAACAAGCTTATTCTGGTAAGCTCTACAATTAACAAACTACGCAGGTAAGCTCCAAATAAAACAAATTACCACTGAAACTAGTGACCAAGTAAATAACAGCAAAAAAAAATTCTTAGGGCTTGCCTTATCAGAAAGAAAACATTTCTTCATTTTATATTATGTGCATTTGTTACCTCACTCAAAACTCAACCCAAATATGGTCATTTTACTTGTAGATACGACAATAACAAAACATCTGGAATGTATTGAAACAAAAAAAAATCAAGATAATAATTAATTGTTAAGGTTGAGAGACAATGATCTTTAAATAGTCAATCTAACATTTTTTTTTCAGTTACTAACTCAGGCTGCTTGATTTTCAAAAAGTAAACACCTATGCAAAATAAGTGCCCTTAAGCTCTCTGCTGAAATACTTTACATATGTTGTAGTTTTATGTTTAGTTCAGAAATCTCCATAGCCAAAGTCAGACACTGAGTTAGTTTCCTGTTCATCTTCCAGAACTCATTCACAGGGGCATGTGTCATATTTCAGTGTTTGTGTTTCAACACTAGGATAAACTGGAGAGAGTTGGTACAGGTGCTATAGACTCCAAACTAATCTTTATCTACTTAAAGCTCAGAAGTTATCTGGTCGAATGACATATAACTAGAAATTAAAAATAACATCTAAAAGGATCACTGGATTGGAAAACAACAGCAACAACAAGACCAAAATTTCTTCCACTGTCCTAGAGCCAAACCCTTTTTGGTCTAGATGTTACCAATTCAGAAGTCCTAAAATTCAGGTAACCTCTCAGTTCCATTTTATGAGCAATCATGTATTTGTTTCTGTTTTACTTCTGCTCTGGTCAGGTACTGATAAAACCATTTATTACTTTTTCTTTATTCTCCTGTCTTCCCCTACTTTATAAGGAACCTGGACTTACAATCATATCAAACATGGCTGAAATTCACCCCCCAGCTTTTTTTTTTTCTTCTTGCCTTCTCCCACACTTTGTGTATGTTAGCTACCTTTTCAGAGAGCGACCTTTCCCTGGGCCTGACTCAGTAGGCTCAAAGTGTATCATTTTAAGCAGAGTCTTCCCAGTGTACCGCCAAATGTTCTTTTAGCTGATATAAATTGATTTATAGTGTCTACTATATTTGAAATATGGAAACCAGATTACTTTGAAAGTCAAAGACAACATTGATCACATATACAACCAGAAAAAAGTGGTGGTAGACCAGCATTTCATGGAATATTAATAATAACATGTATACCCTAAAATTTCAATGACTTAGATCACATTGGTAAACACTTTCCAACATCAATAAAAAGGTTGATAGAATGGTTGAAAATAGAACATGACACCATTAACAGTTAATATTGATATCTAAAAATATGTGAAAAAGTATTTGCTAAGTAAATAGCTAAACAATCCTTATCTCAAAAGAAGACAAGGGGGCAGAAGATGTAGGCCTTAACCCAGACTATCTTTTACTTTGTGGTACTAGGCAAGTCACCTAAGCCCCATAGAAATCAATTTCATGAGATATATTTAGGGATATAAGGCACCTAAGAGACCTAACAGCTTCTTCATTTTGCAACTGAGAAAACTGAGTCCCTGACAGATGTGACTTGCCCAACGTCACAAAGAGTCAGGAACTGAATGAAGAGAAATGCCTTAAATTCATATCCAGCACTCTTTCCACTGCACAATGCCAGTCTTCTTTTTCTTTAGCCTTGATGAACAAAGGATCATTGAGCTGCCTTTGATGAGTTCAAGTTGCTAGACCCAGATGAGTTACCTTCCAAGTACAATGGAAATAGTGAATATGATTGTTCATCTGCTGTCATTGAGCTTAGAAAAAATTTAGAGACAAGAATCAAAGTACTAGGGGATTGAAGAAGGGCAAATGTCTTAATTTTCTAAAGAGAGAAAAGAATGGAATCTGAAAACTACAGGTCAGTGAACTTGACTCGATACTTGGCAAAATTCTCCCATGAATTGTTAAAGAAATGAGAAATGAGTATTTGGAATAGGAAACAGCAATCATAAACACTCAGAATAGTTTAATCAAGAATGGGCCAGGCCAGACTAACTTCCTTCTTTTTTTTGACAGGGTTTCTAGATGGGTGAATCAGGGGAATGCCATAAATTGACCTTCCTTAGATTTTAGCAAAGCATTTTTCAGTGTCTCTCAGATGTGAGATAGTTACATGAATTCAGAACAGGTGGACAGGTAGAACTCAAAAAATAATGATAAATGTCCCATGGTCTACCTCAAAGGAGATATTTAGTGGACCAGACCAGTTATCTATGGTTAATCCTATGTTCTCATTTTTAGTAGTGATTTGGATAAAGGAATTAGATGGAAGGCTTGCAAAATTTGCAAATGTGAGAAAACTGGGGTGGGGTGGAGAAAGAAAGAGAGAGGAGGGGAGAGAGACAGACAGACAGACAGAGAGAGAGAGAGAGAGAGAGAGAGACTATGTTGGGCCAAATTTAAAAGATGAAATTTAAGAGGAATAAACATAAAGTGTGAAGTCTTAGGTAAGACAGAATTTAGTGGATAGTATGTTGAAATTGGACTCTGGAAGACCTGGGTTCAAATCTTGCCTTTGGTGCTTACTAGCTCCATGACACTAAGCAAATTGCTTAAGTTCTATGTACCTCAAATAATTCCCTTGGACTTATTGACTAAATCACAGGTGACTTGCAATTGCATTGTTATTTATGCTCACTAATTACAAGATCTCTTTGAGATCAATAGTCATAGCTCCTTCTTGTATTTGCTACACACTCACATACATGCACACACACAATATATACATATACTGGATGAATCAACGGAATAGTATTGTGACATAAGGTATGAAGAATTCAAAGAAATTTGGAAAGATGTATAAAGTGATGCATAGTAAAATGAGTAGAGAACCAGGATAATTTACACAAGGTCCATGATAATGTAAAGGAAAACATATTGAAATACTGAAGGACTCTGATCAATTCTGTGAGCGATCATTACCTTAGAAAACTATTGCTGAAGTCTGCCTGCTGCCTCTTGGCAGAAAGGTCAAGAGATCTACATTTACAGACATTTCCACTGTAATGATTTATTCGTTTTGCTTGACTATACATATTTTATACAAGGGATGACTTCAACAGGGGGAGGGAGTTAGTGGTTAGTTAGGAATTAGTTAGAAGTTAGAGTTAGGGTTAGGGGAGGAAAAAAAAAACTAAAAGAAAAACAATAAAACATTAAAAATATACTAAATAAAGCAACAACAAGAACAACAAAAAGTTCAGAAGGGAACATAAATGAGGGAATTTTCATTACTTCCTTTATTAAATTTAAAGGATATTTTAAAAACCATATTGAACAAAAATTCATAGTTTTATAGGAAAAAAAAGAAAGAATTCAGACTTTAAAGGCAAAGATGATGTATTTGGAGCCAGGCATTAGTGCTTACCACCTCTGGGTGTAGGCAAGTATCTTGACCTCTATTTGTCTCAATTTTGTTATCTATAGAATAACTAGAATCAGTCAGGGGTGGGAGACCTGTAGCCTCAGGGCCACATGTGGCTCTCTAAGTTCTCAAGTGTGGACCTTTGAATCCATTTCTAAGAATACAATCACACATCTACACATACACAATACACACACACACACAAATATACACATATCATATACTTAGAATGTCTGCTTATAAAAATAGATTCTTTAATTACCACACAACGTTCTCAGCTTTCAATATTTTCATATTTATCAAGCCTTATTTTAAAATTCCTTTCAACGGTTCTCAATTATTAAAAGTCTCTTTCCCTCTACCATATTTAGGATATATTTATTTTTTAAAGTGAGCCAGACCTTGGACTTGGCTAAGCTGGCTTTCCCCACATGATGAGGCCCAGTAGGGGTTTACATCAACAAGAGCTCTTATAATTTCTGCTAACTGGAGGACTTGATTTGAGCATGTGAATAGTAGCACAGCATTTGGGGAGAAGAATTATTATTATTTTTTTAATCCCTGAGAGATTCTAGCATCTTCAGTCTATGATTATCCAGGGAAATTACTTATTATGTGTTGTTACTGCTACTAATAATAGCAATTATTAATATTTAATAGGGGAAAGCTGGTTTTGAGGTGGTTGGCTTTCATAGCATGATACATTTTCTTCGAAATCAGAGGAGATCATATTAAGAGCATTTTACAATATAGTAGGGAAAGGCAAAAGCTATAGACCTAGATGTCGTTCTTTCTTTATAATCTTATTATGGTAACTGTCAGAAGATCACTGAAGTTAGTGGCATACTGTTTAATGTTTCATGAACGAAACATGAAATTTCCCTCTGATATCTTCTCTGGATGGGTTGAAATATATTTAATATATTGTATATTTGTTATGTATAATTATATATCATATTCATGATATAAATATTATATCTATTCATGTAAAAAGAGTTGCCCAAACTCCAGACTTTGTGGGAATCTTTCCAAATTGGCTTCCAGTTTCCAGAGAAGGATGCCAGGAAAGCAGCAGTTTGAATATCCTGGCCACTGGAAAAGGTTAGTTCCTCCCCATTAAGAAATGTGATTCTTAGCACAGAAGAACCCTTGCTCAGTCCTACCATAGTAAGTTTGAGTATCTAAGTATCTAAGTTGAGTATCTAAGTATTGAATATTTAAGCTTGGTTCCAATTAGTCCTGGTGGTATTTGTGAGGTTCATGCCTCATGAACCAGATAGCATGGGAGAATTCAAATATATGTTAAATTCAGCATACATTTATTAAGTAACTACTATATGTAAAACACTGTAGTTGGTACTGGAGATGCACCAAGTTTACGTCAGACAGTGTTCCTGACCTCATGATACATTCACATAAGTATGATACCAAGTAATACATGATGGTTATATTAAAGACATTCAAATTAAATGCTATGAGGTCAGTGGCAGGGAAAGGCAATTACTGATTGATTGAGGAATAGTGTAAATGTTCCCAGTTCATTACAGATTATCTTCATAATAAGGTCATTGCTTCTCAAGAGTTATCTATATTTTCCATATTTAATAAAATGTGGCAAAAAGTCATTAAATATTTCAAAAGCAATTGGGTGATGTTAACCCAAATTTAACTTTCATCACATTTTTTAAAAATTCCATTTAAAGTTTGAAAAAAATACATCAAGGGCTGAAGACTAAAGAGTGAAACATTTAGGGTCTGGATTTAGGGTCAAAGAAGCTGGGTACAAATTCAGGTTTTGTTACTTATTACCCATGTGACCTTGGGGAAATCGCTTAGCCTCTGTGGGTCTCAGTTTCCTCTTCTGTAGAAAGGGTTGGGACAAATGACTTCCAAGGCCTTCCTTCTCTAAAGCTATGATCCTATGACTTAAAACTTGACATATCCAAAATTGAACTCATTATCTCCTCCCTACCCTTGCTGCAATTCATACCCTTTCCAAACTCCCCTGTTTCTGTCAAGGGCATCTCCTTCTACTCCTTTCATTCCACGTATTCAGTCAGTTGCTAAGTCTCCTTAGTTCTATTTCCACAATGTCTCTATCATCCATCCCTTTCCATCCATTCACACAGTCACCACCTCAATTCAGGCTCTCATCATCTTTTGCTAGGCTATTGCAACAGACTTCTAATTGTTCTCTCTGCCTCCAATCTTTCCATTCTCAATTCCTTCACAGAGCTGCCAAGGTTGCTCCCTGTCCCCATCCCAAAGCAGAAGCCTGACCATATACTTTTCCTACTCCATAAACTCCAGTAGCTCCCTATTATCTCTAGGATCAACTACAAATACTCCTGGCATTTAATAACCTTCAAAACCTGACTCCTCCATATCTTTCCAGCCTTATTATACATTACAGTGGGAATATGTGAAGTCCAACATCCTCTGGACCCTTCAAAGTTGGAAGGTCCTCCTCCATTCATGTCAGAGACTATTTCCTTTTTGCTTTTGTATCCCCCACATCTAGCATAACACCTGACACATAGCAAGCACCTAATAAATTTTTGTTGATTGATAGATCTATAAGATCATTTCCCCAATTGCTAATTTCCTCTATCTCTACTTGCTTTATATTTCTTCTATATATGTTCATATATGTGTTGTCTTTCCCAATATAATGTAAGCCCCTAAAGCACAAAGATTGTTTCATTTTTTTTTGGTCTTGGTATCCCCAGTAATAGCGTGGTGTCTGGAACATGGGATGTGCTCAATAAAAGCTTGTTGATTGACTGGCAAGAGGAATCACGCTATCATTTCTTTTCTGTCTCAATCTCCATACTAACCAATGTGTTCTCATAAACATCTTATGAAAGTTGTCTTTATCATCACTAATCGAACATATGTTCGAAGTTCCTAAGTCCCAGGAGGAGACAAATAACTATTCTCATTTTACTTCCTCAACAGCCCTAAAATCTGTAATAACATTGCTCACTTCTTAAAAGTATCCATGCAAATTCCATTGGAAGCTTAATGAGCAGTCAAGTCATACTACTATGGTTCACCTCAATCTCAATCCTATTCACTGCTGTCCTCAAGGCTTTTATTACACCGTTTGCTTTACAATTAAGCTCCTAGACTACCCCTAGTAGGAGACTCACTTTTGGTAAAAGACTAGGCTATAGAAATGCCCTTGGCTGACAAAGATAATTGGTAGACTGTTTTTCTTCATATTAACATATTATTCATGCATGAAGTATTTTCAGCAAAAGGTGATAAATATCATGTCAAAGTACCAAAACAATCAATCAAATATCAAATGCAGATGTCAGTGATGACAAGCTTATAGTCCCCTAACCAACTGGGTGCATGAGAACCATCATCCTATTTTCTCTAAGGACTACTAACAAGCATGAAAAATCTGACATACTTAAACAACATGACCATCTATTGGAAAGTTAAAAAAGTTCTTTTTTGGTCCTAACTCACAAAATATTTCTCATTATTCTTTTTTTTGCTCCAATGACAGCAATAAAGGTCTAGTTGTATGGGACATTCTGTACCAAGTTAAAGATTTTGTATTTTGTCCTATGCAATGGGGAGTCATCAAAGGTTTTTGAGCAGAGAGTAATATGGCCAGTTTTAAGATGATTTTGGCATCTGTGTGGAAGCAAACAGACTAGAAGCAGAGAGACCAATTGGGAAGCTGTTAAAATAATCTAGGTAAGAAGGGATGAGGGCCAGAAGTAGCATGGTGGAAGTATTGTACATATAGATGAGGGGACAGTCATCTCTCCCCCCTCTCTAATCTTCAACCTCATTATATCTACTGGTTCCTTTTCTGTTGCCTTCAAACATGCTCGAGTCTCCTATTCTTGAAAGAAAAACACCCCAAACCCTTTTACTCAACACTACTATCCTCTCAAGATTACATTATATTTCTATTCCCTTTCTTAACCAAATTCCTAGAAAAAACAAAACAAAACAAAACTCACTGCTTCTACTACACCTTCTCATAATCCTCAACCCTTTACAATCTGGCTTCCATTTTCATCATTCAACTTAAACTACTCTTTCCAAAGTTACCAAAGATCCCTTAATTCCCAAATCTAATTTTTTTCTCAGTCTTCTTGACCTATCTGTTTCACTTGACACTGTTGACCACTACCTCATCCTGGATATTCTTTCCTCTCTGGTATTACTTTCTCTGATTCTCTTCCTCAGTATCTTTTACTGGCTTATCATTGACATGATGCTCCCTGACATGGAGGGATGCTCAAGTCTCTGTTCTCTTTTCCACCTAGATTGTTTTTCTAGGTGACCTTTTTCAGCTTCCATGGGTTTAAATATAATCTCTATGCAGAAAACTCCCAGATCAATATTCCCCGAACCATGTTCTTCCCTAAAGAGTGAGGTCACAAACTGCCTATTGGACATTTTAAACTGGATATCCCACAAACATCTTAAATTCAGCATTTCCAAAACAGAACTTAATTATCTTTCCACTCAATATACTTCTCTTCCAAACTTTCCCTGTTTATTTTCAAGGCACCACCATTCTTCCAGTCTCTCAGGTTTATGACCTTAACATCTACGATGATGCCTCACTTTCCCTCACTTCACATATCCAATCAGTGGTCAAATCTTGCCATATCCATTTCTACAATATCTCTTTTATCTGAACCCTTCTCTCAACTCATACAACCATGATATTCAGGTTGTCATTACTTCTCTTCTAGATTACTAAAACAGCCTCCTAATTGGTCTTCTAGTCTATCTTCCAGGCAGACATCAAAGTGACTTTCTTTAAGTACAGATTTTACTGTGTTACTCTCTTACTCAAAACACTCCGGTTGCTCCTTATGTCTTCTAGGATAAAATATAAAGTCTTCTGTTTGACTTTTAAAACCCCTTACAATATGACCCCAACTTATCTTTCCAGCCTCATTGGACATCACTCATTCCCCTTATACTCTTTAATCCAAACTGTCCTATTCTCTGTTCTTCCCTCCACCTCCATCTCTGTGGCTTTGCACTGGTAATACTAGCCTGGAATTCTTCCCTTCCTTACCTTCACCTCATAGAAATCCTTCACTTCCTTCAAGAAAAAGCTACATCTACATAAAGGCTTTTCTAGTCCCCACAGCTGCTAGTAGTTTTCCTCCCACATTAACCTTGTATTCAAGTACTTTGTATATATTTATATTTATCTAAATTTATAGTTGCTTTCCCATTAGAATCTAAGCTCCATGAGACTAAAGATTATTTTATTAATTTTGTTCATATCCTCAGGACTTACCACAGTGCCTGGAACACAGTAGGTTTAATAAATGCTTGTTGACTGATTCTACCATACAGGAGATTTCATGGAAGTAGAATGTAGTGTTTGGATATACAGTGTGAGGTACAAGAAAACCTCTAAAGTTTGAACCTAGGTACCAGGAATATGGCGGTGTCTTCAACAGCAATAGTTTGGAGGAGGGTAGCTTTAGAGGAGAAGAAAATGGGTTCTGTTTTGGTAGTCTTGACTTTGAGATGCTAATGAAACATCCAGAAGGCAACTGTTAATGCAACAAGTGAAGATGATAGATTATAATTCTCCACTTTAAAATGTTGGAAGGAGTAAGAGAAGCCAGGAAAGAAGACAAAGAAGTAGGAATGAGGCATATAAGAACATAAAGAAAAGAATGTCATGTCAGAAATCAAAGGAGGAGAGAGTATCCAGAGGAAATGAGTGGTCATGTCAACTGCTGCAAGAGGTCACTAAAGAACATTGGATTTGGTGATTTGGAGATTATTGATGACCTTTCATAGAGTATTTTCAGCATTGTGATATAGATAAAAGTCAGATAGAAAGTTGTTAAAACATCTCAAACTCAAATAGAACTTATTATCTATCTCTCCAAATCATCCTTGCATCCACCTTTCCCTATTTCTTTTGAGAGTACTAACATTCTTCCAGTCACTCAGCTTTATACCTTAGAGAAGGGTTTCCCAATTCTTTTCAGTGCCCATGTTCCTTGTGTTTCAGTAATTCTTCCCATATTGCTTATTCATTTGCATGCTGTACCATTCAAATGTATACAAGAACTAAAATACATTAACTCACTTCAATAGGGTAATATAGTTGCTTACCAAATATTCCCCATGCCCTCTTAAAAAACTTTCTCTAGCCCCTTAAGGATAGACATACTCCATATTAGGAACCCCTGTCTTAGAATAATCCTAAACTCTTCCATCTGTCTCATTCCTCACATTAAATTTAGTTGCCAAATCTCATTGATTCTGCTTCCATATTTCCTATCTATCCTCTTTGCTCTATTCATTAATCACATGGCCATCAGCCTAGGTCAGTCTTTCATCATCTCTCACCAAGATTAATACAATAGTTTCTAAATTGGTCTCCCAACCCTTAGTCTCTCTCTTCTCCAATCCATACTCTACACAGCTACCAGTGTCGTATTCCTAAAACATATATCTCTGCTCTGCATCAGTCTCTGCTCAAGTAATTCTAGTAGGTATCTCTTGTCTTTGGGACAAAATGCAAGCTTCTGTGTTTGGCTTCTAAAGCCCTTCACAATCCTGTTTCAGTTGACTTTTTCCAGGCTTAATGCTCGTTACTATCTTTCCCACACTTAAAACTTTAAGTTTTAGCCACCTTGGATGGATTGTCATTCACCCCACATCACCTTCTAGCACATTTCATCACAGGCTATCTCCCATGCCTGGAATTCTCTTCTTCCCTTTGGCCTTATAGAATTCCTATTTTCCTTCAAAGCTCAAATCAAATGCCACTTCCTTCAGAAAGCTTGTATTGACCTCTTTAGTTACTAATGCCCTCTCCCTTTCCCGAAATTACTTAGTATATATTTTGAATTTATTTCTCTATGAATATATCAAACTCCCCACCTCCCCAACCTCAATAAGCTCTTTTAGGACAGTGTTTCATCTGTGTCTTCCCAGAACCTAATGTAGTATCTCATGCTGAAGTATTTCTTCTACCAATGTAGAGTGGTGCCTGCTCTGCAATGTACAATATTGGAGATTTTCCTGGGATACTGAGACATCAAGCAACTTGCCTAAGATCACACAACTAGTATATATCAAAGTTCAGACTTGAACCTAAGTTTATGTTGAACCCTAACTCCTAAAGTTATTACTCCTCAGGCCACGATCCCCTCATTAAGTCCCTATCCATTATCCATGCTATTTCTATGTATGTATTTAATATATGTTTGATGAATGAATGCATGCATATATGAATAAACTAATATAAGAATGAAGAAATAGATGCATTGGGTTCAAGCTATTCTTTTGAAAAAGTTTAACCATGAAATTAATTTCCATTCAATTTAGTTCAATTAAACACATATTTATTAAGCAGCTAATATGAATGAGAAAAAAAAGAGAGCTGGGATGGTAGCCAGATGGTTTAGAATTATATTAATCCTGGGGAGACCTGAACATGTTTGTTGGTAGATGGAAAGGATGGAAAGGAGCCAGTAGAAAAGGAAACTTTTGAAGATAGCTATGTGTATGTGCCTGTGTGTGTGGGAGAGAGAGAGAGAGAGAGAGAGAGAGAGAGAGAGAGAGAGAGAGAGAGAGAGAAAGGGAGAGAGAGAGAGAGATTGAGCAAAGAGCTGGAGGAAGCAGAAGGAAGAGAATTAAGGGCACACATATAAAGTCATTATCCTTAACAAGAAGTAGGGGACACCCCTTTCTCTGAAACAGAAGGCAAAGAGGAGAGAATAGTGATAGGACGGAGCAGTTTCAAGTGGCAAAGGAAAAGAGTCAAAGAAGTTCTTGTCAGAACATATCTTTTTTTTGTCAGTTAATATCTTTTACCTAATGTTCTATTTTGCTTGTAGGAGTACAAACTCAAGTCCAAAGAGTAACTAAGACCAGAACTAGGTCTATTCAGTGTCAATTTCTTTACTTTGATCTCTATACCATACAGCTTCATCAATCATTTAAAAAGCAAGTGCAATTCTTTATACAGGGAAAATACAGCTTTAAAGCATCTTTTCTAGACACAAATGTGGAAATTCTCCTTGGACTGGAGACATCCCCAGGGAAAGGCTTTCTGATAACCACAAGCATCCAAGACACCAATCTTAGTTAATCACTAACAGGTTAGCATCTCTGAAAATAATACTGTCTAACAGCAGAAGAATGTGTAGTCTGGTTCTCATAAAACTTTAAACCTGGGACAAAACAGGAATCTAGTAGTGCTGTTATTTTTTTTAAACTGAATTAATAACACATTATCAGTTTAGTAAGAAAATATGAACTGCAATTATCAAGCCTCCAGATATACATACATCTTAGCTTAGAAGTTGATTTCATTTGCTACTCACTATTTCAAAGAATACTTAATGGATATTAAAATACAGTCACCTTTATCAATATATTAGGCATCATTAAAATATCAAAGTATAATGTAAAATATAGCACAAAGCTTCACATTATTTTATTTGTAATAGAAATAGCAATTAATTCAATGCAATTGGAAGCATTCTTTAGATAATAATTATTGATATTTAATAAACCAATCAATCAACATTTATTAAGCACCTACTATATGCCAGTGTAATGGTAAGAGTGGTGGGACTTTTTCTTTTACTGCTTTCTCTTTTGGAATGCTAAGGTAATCGAGAACCTTTGAATTTTGCCTTTCAAATGTAATGGCAAGCAAAGTGGGACTTCTTGCTGTTTTTTGTTTGAGTGCTTCTCAGCACTGAGGTAATCAAGGGTCTTTGATTTGTTTCTTTGATTGAATCAAGAGTCTTTGATGACCTGGTTAAGAAACAAGAAAACCTAGTTCACATGGGTTTGAGTGGCATGGTTGTGACACCCTCTGACCCTGAGAAGGGTATATAAGATCTGAGGTTAGCATTTTGTTTTGAGGCTCTCTCTCACTGGAAGAGTGTCATGTGATTTGACCAGATGAGACTCTGGGTAGCTGTCATGGAGACCCCAGCTTTGAGAACTCAGATACTGGTGCTTCTCTCTCTGGTAACTGTATGTATTTCTATGGACAGATAGAAGCCTATCTACTTATTTGTGTTTGTTCTGTTTATATAATGTGTTCTTGTAATTTCTATTTGTATTCTCTCTGAAGTTCAGGGTACTGGCTTTTCCCCCTGAACTAAGTGAATGATATATGTATGTTTAATTAAAGTAAGATTGTTAACCCCTTAAAGTTGCTTTCCTTAGAAAAGCAGATCAAAGAACCTGTGCTAGCAGTGCTTCTGTGTGCTCTTGCTGGTGGTCTTCCACCTCCACAGCAGCTGCTAGCAACATTGTTGTTATAGCCAGGCACTCTACAAAGTGCTTTATCACAATGATATAGAACTTTAAGGTTTGGGAAAAAAACAACACTTTCCTTATAATGCTGTGAAGTAGGCAGAATGACAATTATTTCTCCCATTATACAGATTAGGAAATTGAGGATCTGAGAGCTTAAATGATATGCCCATAGTCACATAGCTAGTGAAGATCTGAAGTAGATTCAAAGCAAGATTCCTGGTTATAAGTCCAACACTTTTACTCTAGGCAATCCTGTCTTTGAGATTTTATTTTAATACCAACTTGAATTTACTAACATGAACTTTCACCTATATTTTAGTGGGGAAAAATCCATTACATACATTTATTCACTGATCCTTTCACTAAATAAGTATCAATTGAGAGTAGGTTATAGCTAAGGCACTTCAGGGTATATTGAATAGAGTTTGGACACATGATTCCATTCATACAGGCAGTGCCCAGGTGAGGAAACCCCCTTTGATACCAATGTACTGTTGAGTGACTTATTAAGTGTTATACAGCCAGCATACATCAGAAGATACCTGAATCTGAGACTTCCAGCTTTGAAACTAGCTTTCTGTCTATTATGCTATGCTGTCTCGCTATGTGGAATAAAAATATGTTGAATATATGTGGAATATAAGGACCTAAAACATATACATACATATATATGTGTGTGTATATTCATATATACACAAACTATACACGAGAAAATGTGATATATGCCATACGAAGAATATAAACAAAGAGACAGAGATACAGCAACTAGTGAAGGTTTCATGGTAGCATTTCAGTTGGACTGTAAAAGAGGGGAAAGATTTTGATAAGTGTATATGGAAGAAAGGCATTGACAGAACAGGATAAAAAAAAGCAGTGAAACAAGAAATCACACTACGACCACAAGAGTCAGAAATAAAAACCTGAGTCACATAGCAGAAATTCTAGTAGTTACTGGGGGTTGTTAAATATAAATATATACATACATATGCACGTATATATACATACATACATATATACACAAACATATGTATATGTTCTCACCTAGAAGTACACTCAGTCCCTGCCTAAGCAGATGGGAAAGTCCTAGAAATCTGCCACAGTGATTGATCTCTATGCCTGGAACTTAAGAATTTATGGAGGTTTGTTATAGAGTACAGGTATTATTCCTGATTTGCCATGATCCTAAGACAAAGCCTTTTCTAAAACCCAGGAACCAACCCTTTAAGCCACTATAAATAAAAAAAAAGTTAATGAAATAACATGTTGCCTGGGGTGTTGGAATTTGAAGTCCCTGATATATCTTCAAATGCCCATTCAATTAAAGTGAAATCTAGGAAATATATATGATGCATATAAATTTATAACACATCATGTATAATATATACACATATTACACATGTGCTATAGATAGACATATTGCATAGATGTATATACATGTGTGCATATATATGTATTTACTGTGTATGTTGATTCCATTTATTTTTTTGCATATTCCTGATGTCTGTCATGGTATCTGTCACAAAGTAGATACTTAGTAAATGTTTTTTGAATTTAATCCAATTGCAAGTGTCAGATGTTCAGGGGCCCTCATTGCAGTAGTTGAAGATGTGCCTCTTTCAGGCATAAAGAATTCTGAGACTCCACTCCAGCTCACTCTCTCATGTTGCTGCTCCATCTACCCCCATCCAGACATCACCATAAACATACCAGGATAATGGTGAAATATCTCCTGAGGCACTCTGCTCCTCAGACTAAGTATTCATAGCCTTCTAGTAGTACTACCATGATCCCTACAGCAAGCATGTGTTGATGGGGACATCATGTACTAGGATGAGATTCGTTATCAAATATTTCTAATGAAGACCAGCTCAGTTACCTTGTGGCCAGAGTACTTGTTTCCTTATAATAGAGCCCTATTAGGGTACACCTTTGTTGACTCTATTATGGATCCATAGAAACACACCATGACCACATTCACTTAGAATAACTGCCTTTCTAGCTGATACTAACAGAGAAACCACATGTTTATTGAGTGAACCCTAAAGATTTGCTGAAGCAAAATTCCCAGAAGAGACCTAGATCTCTTCAAGTTTGTTCAAGATCTCCTGAGCTGCCAAGAGTTTGGTTTATACCAATTCATAACTAATATGACCAAAGATAATTTCAGTTAGACTGCAAAGTGAAACTCCATCTAAGATACTTGCCAAAATAAAAGGATCAAGAATGAAAGTAAAGGAAATAGCTCTGGTAGCTATAACAAGGTCAAGGGCTTGGCCAACCAGGCAACTACCAAGTAGCAGCTGCATCTGCAACATATTCAAAGGAAATACCTTACTGCTTCCCCTTAATACGCAAGGCCCCTTTTACTTTCTCATAACACTAATTGCTAAAGATGAGAGACTCTTGACAAGGACTGCCCTATTGCTCAACACAAAACATCCCTGCTCCCCACTGGAGCCCTAGTTGCCAAACATACAGTCAAGAAAGTTTAACCCTACAAATAACTATCTAGCTGTGTATTATCCAACTTATGCTTGAATTGTAATGAATTAAAAAATTAATTTCCAGTTAAAAGAGAGAGAAACAGAGAGAGATAGAGACAGAGAGACACACAGAGAGACAAACACAGAAAGACACTGAGAGACCGTCAGCAGGCACAGTTGAACAGTTAACTATCTCTGATGAAAGCATCATAGGTTTAATTGATGGCAATAATCAGAGATATGGTCAGAAAAAGGTGGAAGCAATAATTGCATCTAGTATTTATATAGAGTTGTAAGATGTGCAAAGTGCTTTATACATATTATCTCATTTTATCCTTGCCATGACCCCGGGAGGCAGGGGCTATATAATCCCCAATTTATAGATGAGGAAAATGAGGCTGAGGGAGGTTCTGTGATTTCTGGGGTTCACGGAGCCAATGAGTATCTGAGGCTGAATTTTAATCAGGATTTCCTGAATCTGAGTCCAAGGTTCTATCTCCTGGCCACCTAGCTGCCTCTTGGCTAAATTTATATGGTCCTGAAGGCCAGGCTAAAGGGCTTGGACTTTACCTTGTTGAACTTACAAGATAGGCAACAAAGAGATGCTGAGGGGTTTGTCTTTTTTGTTTTTGTTTTTAATAAGAAAGCACAGTGTGATAGAATGGAAACATCAACGAATCTGGAGCCAGAGTACATGGATATGAATCCCAGCTCTTAGAGAAGAGGTTATCAAAGGGTTTCCATGGCCCAACAGCATAACATAAATAAAATTGTGTATGTTATATTATTGTAAATAAAAGAAAATACATGATTTTATTTAACATAAATTTTGTGTGCCAAGCATATACATTAAGTGTACTATTCATAAAACAAACAATACTTGCCTATTATATAGATACTTTAAACTCAAAACACCCAAGACTATGTACTCATAAAGAACTTCACAAAATAAAAAGTCTTTTTTATATTAAAGGAAACCACACATACACAAGAGTCTTCTGTTGTGTTGGACACTTAAACTGCATCACAATTCCACACAGTAAAGAATATTGTGTCATGAGCAAAAAGAGTTTGAGAGCCACTGTCTTAGATCTATTAGCTATCTGTTGGGTAGGCATAATGATGATGATGATGATGATGATGATGATGATGATGATGATGATGATGATATCTCATGTCTATAATAAATTTGAAAGACTTGTAAATCATTTCATATACATTATCTCGTTTGATCTCATTATCTCATTTGACTTAACATCTCTGATCCTCAAGTTCTTGAGCTGTAATTAATCATTAAAGATAAATTTCTACTAGAAAAAAGAATTACATCACTAGGCATATTTGAAAAATTGATCACTATCTGAGTTTGACAGAAGCTTAGGTTTTATATATAGTATTAATGGGGTTAAACCACAGGATCTCTAAAGTCACTTCCAACCCCAAATGCCATGATCAAAGGTTTTGTTTTTTTGAAAATATTAATATAGTGGCAAAAGGGAGTAAAGCATAATAGAGAAAGTACTAGACTTATAATGTGGAAGACCTGAGTTCAAATCTCACCTCTAATATTTACTAGCTGTTTGGCCTGGATAAATTGCAACTTCATGTGGCTCAGGCAACTCCTTATGATTTACCTTTTGAGTCATTAGATAAGATAATTATTAAGACTTACTATTTGCCAAGGCACTGTGTTAAATATGGGAATACAAATACAAGTAAAAAGAAATATAGTTCTTGCCCTCATGGAGCTTACATACTAATACAAGAAGACAACACATAAAAGGGGATTGAGGCGCCAGCAGTAAACCATAGTCGACCAGCTGGACTACATCTCAGAAGGGAGTTCAAAGTCCTAGCCCTACAATTGATACTAGTGCCCTTCAAGGTGATACCTGGAAGCAAGATGAGTTGACCAAGGGAGATTGTAGCAAAAGGAAAAGGATTAATGATAGCACATATAAAAAGTGCAAGGAAGATGAAAAGCCAACTAGAGAGATAGAAAGTGAGCTGTCTGAGAGGTTGGAAAAGAACCAGTATTGTGCAATGACAGAGTAGTTAGCAAAGAGTTTTGTATTCTTTTCTTAGGGCTTTCTATCAAACTAACCAATTTTCCAAGAATGAAATCTCCAAGTAAAGTCCTGTGGACTAAAATGAATTTGCTTTGATTAGGTATTCCTATTTCAAAAAAAAATTGTAAAAATGACTTCCACTTGTCATATCCAGATCCACTAAAAGAAATGAAGGGTCTATTCCACTTGAATATTCTGACTGTGGCATATCACCAACAACGAGTTACAGGGAAGAAGCAGTACAAAAGTTATCATTGGAACAGTTTTTGAAAAAGATGACTAGAAAAGATAGAGAAATAATAGGTGAATAGCCCTTGTGCTTCACTGATACACATTGACTGTAGAAAAGAGGGAAAAGAGCCCCTTAACAAACTCACTGGCATGTCCTGTGAAAGATTTATTGGCTACGGTCAAGTCACTCAAGATAAAAAGATGAGATAGGTTGCAATGTGCCTCATTGGAGAGCCTATCCTAATTAATGAGATCATAAATTCATTGACATACTAAGTACAAATGCAATGATTAGATAAGAAAATAAATATTAAGGTGATATATTGCATACATACGTATACATACACATATATAATATATGCATGTATGTATGTTGCATAAACACAACAGAAGCAGATGTGGCCAAATGACTTGATGAAAGCAAATTACTGAAAGTTAGATACTGAAGATAGAACTGGTGCTTGTAGGTCTCTTCTACTTGAGTGTTACATGGAAAGACCCTATGGAAACATAAAAACTAAATCTCTCCATTACATCTGGCTTTACCACAGTTATTTAAAATGGTTGTAGACTCTTAGCTTTATCCCGTCAACTTTGTATTGCCACGAGGAAAGACTACTTTAGTCATGGCCAGCCATTTTATTTCTAGCAACACAAGAAAATAATAAACTTGGCTTCTGTTTATTTTTAATTTTTAATAGAAGCACAAAAAGGATACTTCTGTCCTAATCTGGTCTTTTTACAAAGAATAAATTAAAACTCTAATATTGAAAAATTATGAAGGGAGTGAATCTTGCTCTAATGCTCTGCTGAGAATTTCTATCATGAAAAAATGTAAGTCTAATTTATTTTTAAAGTATTTTAAACACATCACATACCAACATTACTTGGATGATGGCCAGATGAAAAAATTCCATCAGGACTGACACCCTAAGAACATATGTTACCAGTAACCACTATTGAGCTTAAAGAAATAAATGTCATGCTCTACCTTTGGCAAGGCTGTGGCTGGCATTTTGTCAAATATTCACACTGGTAACATATACATGAACTTCATACCTAAGCACAGACCAATGTATTAGATTAATTTTTCCTCATAAGAGGAAGTAATTTTGCCCTACAATTTTTAGTATTTGTTTGCATATCATTTTGTAGTAATTAATATAATTTCAATCTCATTTTCAGTAGAAATTCAAAGAATAATATTTGAATCATTGAGAATGTGCTTTACCTGCCCCACTCATGTTTTATACAAAATTTGTGCTTTTCTACAAAGGCAACAGGGAAAATATTCTTTATCCAATTTTTAAATGACCTTTTTGCTCCTAATGTTGCTTACCTTGCAATCTAATACAGAATTCTTATATTTGATATCTCTGGAAAAATCTAGGGTTTTAACTCTACACTGTTAACTTTTTAGAGTAATATATCTAATAGAACTGACAAACTAAAACGTTTTTGTTTGAACCATACTTCTGATTTTAGCAGCTGGAAAAAAATAAGCCAATATATTACAGATTGCTGCTAATAGGTAATTCATTTTAAGCAGTCTTCCCAAACCTACCATTTAAAATCAATCATTTAGGATGGGCAAATAAAAGACTTTACCATGGCAGCTAAGGATTATGTTCTAATTTTTTTCATGAACATTTGCAAATTAAGAGATTCTTTTTGTGGCACATAAAAAATACACATAGCCTGACAGCTGATGGCAGCTGATGTCCACTCCTATATCATTGGAAACTCATGCCACAGTGTCTTCAAGAATACAGGTTCATAAAACAATCAACTTTGACTGTAGATCTAGTAATACTAATAAGATTAGAGTTTTTATATCTCATTTGTTCTCAGATTTATCCTTAGCACCAACCTTAGAGAAAGAATAGCTGTAAACAAAACGGTCATTGGGATACACTCTTTTAATAGGTTGTTGACTCTTAGTAATGACAATAGAATTATTGGATTAAGACTTTAAGAACTATGAAATTAGCCAAGGTAGGCCCATGATGGACAGAAGAGAAACAGAAGAAAATGCACAAGTACTAGTCCTCCTATTCTAGTAAATGCACTAAGAGAGAGTTTTGTTCAGTAGCTACTTCTGAATTTATTATTGCATCAGTCAGCAAGTATAGTAATAAGCAACCCTTGTGAACTATTTCACAACAACTAAACACACCACCAACTTCCTGGCTGTCCCTGTCCTCATACCCTCCATTTCCGGAAGTACATTTTCAATGATTGTCCCCCATGCCTGCAGATCTATAGATAGAGCACTGGACCTACAATGAAGAAGACTTGCATTTAAATCTAGCCTCAAACACTTTCTACCTGTGTAACTGGGAAAATAACTTAACCTCCATAGGCCTCAGTTTTGTCAACTGTATCAGGGGATTAATAATAACGCCTACTTCACAAGGTTGTTGTGAGGATCAAATGAGATAATATTTGTAAACCACTTAGCACAGTGCCAGGAACATAGCAGTTGCATTACAAATGCTTATTCCTTTTCCCTTTATCTCTCCATTCCTCACCTCCAATCTCTATCTTTTGTTTTCCCTGGCTTCCTTCAAGTCTCAGCTAAAATCCCATCTTTTGCAAGAAGCCTTAATCTCTGAGGTTCTCTTCTCCCCCTAGATTTATCACAAATAAATAAATAAATGTGTGTGTGTGTGTGTGTGTGTACATATATACATATTGTTTGTGTGTAGTTGTTTGCTTGTTGTTTACCTCATTAGACTATGAGCTCCTTGAAGAAGGGACTTTTTTTCTTTTTCTTCTTTTTTTTGGACTTTCTTTGGCTCTCCATTGCTTACCATGGTGTCTAGCACACAGTAGGTGTTTAATAAATGCTAGTTGACCGATATCACCAAATATGTTTCAATGGTTAAATATTAAAAGTGTGCCAAATCAATGATAACATGATCATTATATCGGAGGCTTGCAGCATTTCATAACCTAACAGATGACAAATTTGAACTGCAAATATAGGCCTGAGAATTTTTCCATAAGAACTCAACAAATAAACTGAACCAGAGCATTTTCAGAGACAAAACTGGTGGCCACAAGCAACTGATATGACATTGATAACATAAAAATTTTAAGAACATTTTTAATTAATGTTGCCATCCCGACTCATACTCACAATCCCTAAACTACATGAAATGAAAAGTTTCCAAAATATAGAGACCTAGTGAGAGAAATCAAAGCCATTTGGGAATAGGATGAAATACATGTTATCCTTGTCCTGTCTGCTACTGGAATTGTCCCAAAGATGCTTTCAAGGAGCTCAGAGAAGATAAACTTGCAAGACTTTAATTGAATTACAAAAAGCAGTTATTTTACCCACCTTTACCATAGTCTTCAGAACATGGAAAACAAAGAAAAATTAACCAAATAATGATTTGTCTCAGGACTGTTTCTATCTGACCCCCATTGAGAAAGATGAGGATGAGCTGAATAATAGTAGCTGACATTTATGTAATGCTTCAAAGTTTATGAAACACTTTACATGGATGCTGTCATTCTAGCATGTTCACAATGCTACTACCTCCATCTAATCAACTCCTCCTAATCACATCTGATTTTCCTTTTAAGTAGCTCTCTCATTCAACTCCACTGAGTCACATGTTCTGAGTAAGCCACAGAAGTTGAACTGTGACCTAAAGGTCTCTGCTTTGGTTTTAATGAACTAATTATCAACCAATCAACATTTATTAAGCACCTACTATGTGCCAGACATTGTGCTAAACTCTAAGGATACAAAAAAGGGATAAAAGATAGTATCTGCCTTCAAAGAAATGGAATGAATTTCTTAACCAGGTCCCATTGCTGGGGGTGTTGGAGGGGAAATATTTGGCTTTTTTCTTTCAAAATTGGAAACTATGTAGAAGTCTCATCAGTATTTCAATGATATTATAACTTAAAATGGGAATGACTTTTTACCCCTTGGAAATTGAAAATTATATATCTTAAGCAGTATAAATAATGTGCCGTATTGTTATGATTTGCTCCAACCTACCTTTTCCAGCCTCATTTTATTCTACGTTCTTCTTGTTCCAATACAAACTACTAGCCCTTCTGCCATCTCAAAATGCCTTCTCTTACCACCATATTTTCATGCAGCCAGCCCAGTCAATGAAGAACCAAGCCCTCTGATGCCTTCCTTGGAACCACTGCTGGTCTTTTATGCCTTTATTCTTTATTCTGGACCTAGATTGTAGTCCCTCAACCTTTCCACTTTTTGAAATCCTTCTCTTATTTCAAGGCTCACCTCAGGTACTACTTCTTCCTTGAAGCTCTGATCCTATGTCACCTTCTTTGATCCCCTATCTGAAAAGATTTTTCCCTGTTCATATTCTTTATAGCATTTTACCTAAGCCTGCCCTTTCCATCATCATATTCTACACTAGATTCCATATGTATGGGTATGTTTGTATGTCTGTATAAATATACATTTATTATCTAGACTATTACTTATATTACCTAGAACATTATGCTTTTCTCTATTCTTTTTTTGGTTTATGTGTGTATATGTATGACCTCACATCTATATAAATAGATATGTGACAAGGGAGAGAAAAGATATCAGGAATGTGAATTTTATGTTATATATGCATATCTATGACAATAATGACGATAACTGACATTTGTATTTGACTTTAAGGTTTGCAAATATAATGTCACTTAAGTTTCACTACAATCCTATGAAACAAATACTACAGCTATGTATATAAATGCATGTATGTGCAAAGGGAGTCAATAAGGAGTAGAATGCTTGCCATTTGAAATAAAGGGCAAAGGGAGAGAAGAAACAAAACCCTGTGGAAAATAATTTCAGTAATGATTTTGTTTGTGTTAATCCACAGGACTTTCAAGTTCTGTAACAAGAATTACAGGACACAGTTATATGTAAATGTTATCATCATCACCCTCATCATCATCATTACATGGAAATAGAAACAGATTTCAAAATGCTTTGGAATGATATACTTTAGGAAGTCAAACTGGGTAGGCTGATGAGTGCCTTTTGGTCCCTGCCAATTCCATTTTAGGAGCCTACTATGAAAGGTAATACCCAGAGGGTCCTAGGGGACTTGAGACAATTAAATCACTTGTTTTACCACAAGTGGTGCTCAGTCAATGATTTTATTGACCTGCAATACTGTTCAATTAAGTATGCTTATTTTGGTTCTGCAATAGCATGAATTTACGGCAGAAGTGCCCATGAAGAAGCAAAGAGCTCGAGATTTCTTTTCCCTGTCACCTTGCCTCCTGTTTGTGAATAAGATTTCATTTTGGTTTATCGCGTTTTTCATTAAATGAATAGTCTTAATTTGATGAACTATACTTGCAAATGGTGATGTACTTAGGGCCTGAACTATTGGGTTTTTAAAGAATTCCGTTCCTTATGATGGATGGTTGATATAGGAATGACACTGGATTCAATCATTCCACTTATAGGATTCTTCATTCTGTATGATCACCTGCACAGTGGTAACACAGCCATTGTCTAAAAAGACATTTTTCAGTGCTGCACACAAAGGTTCAAATTGATAAGTCAAAGTTTCAAAGCAATGAAAATGGAAAAAGTCTACTCGGTGTTTCTCAAACTGGTAGGAGGTCAAATGACAACCCCAAGGGAGTCCTTGACACTAGAAGGACCTGGCTCATTCCACTTCTTCCTCTTCCTCATCATTATGTTGACATTATCAGCATTACTCTCCCTTCTCTTTTCAGACATTCACCTTCTCCTCCATGGCTCTAGTCCTGAGATAATACACGCAAGCACTTTGCTAACCTGAAAGCACCACACAAATGTAAGAAATCATCTTTATGTTGCCGTTGTGCCATTGTTTGTTCCTTTCTTTTGTCTCAATTCTTTATCTCAGTTCTCATCACCTCTCTAAAGTCTAAGCTTATGCAATATCTATTCGAATGTTGTAAAATGTTTCCTCAAATAGTCTCAGCTATAAATTTGACTCAAAGTGACGTACTCATCTTTCCACATTACCATGAAATTAAAATAACCAATAAATCCACATCTTTATTAATGTTTCTAGGTAGCTTAAGGAATCACAGAATCTTAGAACCTTAGAGTTCTAAGGGACCTTACTCATCATTTAATCCAACTCAATGCCCTGTGTTTGAAGTCCTCAATTTAGCATCCACAATAAATAGTCATGTGACTAGTCTTTGAATGAATGGTCACTAGAATGCTAACTGGAGAGATATCTTTTTAGTTATATCTCATACTATTCCTCTTCTATTCTCTGTTCCAGCAAAATATGATGATATATGAGAATATACGAATATTTTCTCATTGTCCCCTAGTTCTCATCCTTCCCTCTCCTCAACCCATATCTTGTTTTTCTTTTTGCTTATGTTGTTTCCCATTACCCAAATGTATATTCCCGCCAAGACTTCTATCTCTGCCTGTTTAAGGCTATCCTGTCCTTCAAGGCCCATTCCACTTGCCACCTCCTCCATGAAGCCCTCTGTTATCTCCCCACTTTTGTAAAACTAAAATTGATAGCAGCATCTTCAAATTTGTTATGGCATTAATTAGACTCATCTTACTTTGTATTTATAAACATTCTTTTTTCACAATTATATATGTATACATATATACCTTCATTAATTTGTAATTCCTGAATAATAATAGCTAGCATTTACATGGCACTTTACAGTTTGCAAAGTGATTTACAAATTTTTGAAGAGGATCAATGACATCATGGGGTGATATTTGGTAGAGTTGCATAAATAACCTCACTCTCTCTTCCAGAGTCATCAAAGTCCAGGGGCAAGACAAAAGTCTAGGCAACTGGGATGGACTGGGATGACCATGGGATCTTTGATGTCTGTCCAAGCTCCAAGTGCTCCACTGTACCTGTCTCAGCTGCATTCATGGCCTTTGGAACAAATCGTTCTTATCCCCCCATTCCACCAGGGTTAGTTAGACAGCCCCCTAACTCACCAGTGGGTTTGAGGCTTGTAAGCTACCTACAACTCAGTTTAGCTTTCGTCCGTCTGCTGAGATAGTTTTACCAGGATGTGGCTGCTGCACATGCTACAGCTTTGACAAGTAAGTACTGGAGATTCGAATGTAAAAGTGAGATAGTCCCTGCTCTTAAGGATTTTATATTCTAGCAGAAGACAAAAGAAAAAAAGGCTCAAAGAGACAGATAGGTTCTCCTCCAAAAAAAAGAAGCTACCCACAGACCCTGAGCCATTTGATTTATAGCTGGAGACCTGGATCTTGCCTAATTCAATAATTAGCACACTTTCCAGAATTATTTATTCCCTTTGGTTTGTGGGCTGGGGGATGGCAGATGGATAGGAAAAAGCTGTAGTTACTACCCAAATGACTCAGTTATCAGAAAATGTTATATCTTTCTAAGGAAGGTGACTTTCTCTACAACCACAATCACTACTAGAGTGGAAAGTCCATGAGGGTAAGTTCTATACGTTAACTTTGTATGGTGTACTCTACCAGCCCCTTTCTAGCCCCCACCCCTCAACCAATGCCTGTGATGGTTCCAACACACAGTATTCATTTAAGTGCATAATGACAAATATCACAACACTAGCAATCACTATCAGTTGCCACCACTGGCATCCCAGGAATATGATCAAGTTTATGTGAGTAAGAAGTGTCACAGTCAGGATTTGAACTCAGGTTGTCTGACTCCAAATCAAGTGTTCTTTCTACTGTGCCATGCTGCCTCCCCCAACCCAACAAGAAAATCCTGAGAATTAAAATTTTAATTTTCAATTTGATCTGAAACAGCTACACATACATTGATAGATTTCTACAATGGCAGTGCCATCATGGCTTGGCTGGGGAAGAAGCACCAAAAAAGAAAAGAAGAAAACAAAAGAATAAAATAATGCAGGGATAGGCAAGGTGAAATTGGCTGCCCCAAAGATAAAAATGGCTGGCATTTATACAGTGTCCCAAAAGTCTTGGTGCATATTTCAGCTCTTAAGTATTTATGTAGTGCTTTACATTCCCTTTTTCCTTTGATCCTCACAACAATCTGGTGAGATGTACTAATACTAGAATACTATAACACTTTGCTGTACTATGCTATACTACTACTACTACTAATAATAATAATAATGTATTATTATCCCCATTTTACAGATGTGGAAATTGAGACATATGGGGTTAGTTAAATGTTTCACTCAAAGCCATGTAGATAGCATCTAAAATAGGATTTGAACCTTCCTAATTCCAAACCCATTGCTCTTTACCTTATACTCTTGTAATCCCTAGTGTCTTGGTCTGCCAGCAGAACTTCATCCATAGGATGTGTTTCTCGTTGGTGAAGAGAGGTTCCTCTTGGAGTGCCCGTTTATAGGAAATATTCTAGCGGAGTCTAGGTCACTTATTGGGTAGGTTGTAACAGGATTAATGATTTGGGGAGTGGTTAGACGAGATGGTTGATGAAGAGCTTTCTGAGTCTTTGTCTATAGTATTTAGAGTTCACATTAACCCAATATAGGTTTTAACACTTGAAAGGATGGGACCAATTGAAGCAAATTAAAGATGACTGTACCATATTTTCATAAAATCATCATCGCTTTGGCATTCCAGAATGGAATATCTAATCTCCTAGCATATTAGGGAAACAAACAACAAAAATGAACAACATCCCATCAACAAAAATGAAAAAATATTATTATAGTATTAATATCTAAAAATCATGCCTTTGTCTAGTCGTCAATAAAGTAATAAAATATTTTATGACATGTCTAGGTAGTTAATAAAAGCCTCATATCATTTTTGTGTAAGCAAGACTAAAAACAATTTGTACCATATTGCCTTTCCAAAAATTATTGGGGAAACCAAAGACACGTACATACATCATGTTGTATATAGGCAATTATACATATGCGCATAATTACACACATCCAATAGGTTTCTATTGTATAAAAATGAAAAAGTTGGATGGGAATCACTTTATCAGCTGTGTCAGCTTTGGGATTAAACATATTTTTAAGATTTAATAAAAAAGTGTTTAAATTATAAGGATGATTATAATTGAGGTAATGAGTACAAAAGCATGGTACTTTCTCCTTATAGTAATTAGGCTATGATAGTATCCTGAGAGGAGAGGGGAAAAGTTAAGTCAAAGTTCTATGTTTTGAATTTCCTATTATTTATAGGTGCCATCAACGTACAATGTTCTCTTTATCTCAGATAAGACTGCCAGGTTTTGATTAATGTGATTCCATTCACAATTGTCTATATATGCCTCTAGACAAAGTCATGGTATCCCACATTACCTCTGACAGTATTGGGTATTGAAAAAGGTGTTAGTTCTTGCATCTGAGGATCTGAGTGTGAATTCTGGCTTTGCCACTTGCTACTCATGTGACATTAGCCAAATCACTTCACCTTTCTGGATCTCAGCTTCTTCATCTGCAAAATGAGGGAAGGGGGTTGTAATGGATGATCTCTAAAACCTTTTCTCTAGTCTTTCAACCCATGTTTCTTCTGTATTTGGTACACTGTAATAATCAATGCAACAAAAGCTAATAAAACAGAAATCGAATTTTAAAAAAATTGACCTTTATGGCAGACATTCAGACTCCAAAAGCAGTAGTCTGACAAACCTCTGCTAGAGAAAATGGAAACTCCAAGGTTTATTCAGAAAATGAGCCAAGCCAGGTCAAATAAAAAGCTGAGGCCCAGAGAAATCAAGTGACTTTCCCAAGGTCACACAAGCAGCATCAGAGATGATGTCAAAATCTCTTTATAACCTTGCCCGTCCTACTCTTCCTGTTTTGCCTTCCTTCTTGCCATATGTTCTTCGATCCAATGACTGGCTTCTGGGTTTCCTTGGCCTCTATCAAGTCCTAACTAAAACATCATCTTCTGTAAGAGGCTTTTCTCAACTCTTCTTCATTCTTGTGCCTTCTCTTTTTTGATGATTTCCTGTTTATCCTCTATATACTGTAGCTTGTTTGTTCATATTTGTTTGCTTATTGTCTCCTCCATTAGGCTGTGAGCTCCTTGATGGCAGGGACTGTCCTTTGCCTCTGTTTGCGTATCCAGCATTTACACAGTGCCTAGCACCTAAAAGGTGCTTAATAAATGTTTATTGACTGACTGACTAACTGAAATGAGATTTGGATTTAAGTGATTTCCAATTGCCTGACATGACACAAAGGGCCAAGCTGTGACTGGTAAAGCCTCTTCATGCTTTAGGTCCCTAATTCTAGAAGTCCTTTAAACTCAGTTTCTCCTCATCTGTAAAGTGAGGGTGGGGGGTAGGTGTTGAGCAATATGGCCTTGAAAATACTTTCTAGTTTTAAATCCCAGATCTTATAACTATTCCAGAAGTTTTATGTTAAAAATACTTAGCCCTAGAGCAAATTAAAAAAAAAGGTTTGTGTTTTACATTCTATTTATTCTGCTTCTCTGACTGCATAATGGAGTTTTGTTATTTATTTATATTAGAAGAAATACCAAAATTGACCATGGTAATTTAACATTTCACCTTTATAACTGGTTGTGCTCTAGGATTTCTTTTTCAATACTTTGAATGTACTAACAAACTTTAAAGAAAAACTTAAGGTGAACAAGCTAAAATTAAGCTTTGATTCTATAACCAGTTGTGATAAATAAATACACATACATGTATATGTGTATATATGTATATATGCACATATATATATATATATAATTCAGAGTTGTTTTTTTTAAATATTTTCTGTTACATTTTCAAATCTTGACACCTGAAGAAACATTTTAAAGTCAGGCATACATGGCATTTTACTTGATGTAAAAGTGTATAGGTTAAAGTCATTTTTTAAAAAAATTATGTTTTAATCCCTAAAGGATAAACATTTTATCCTCTAAGACAGCAGGATAAAGATTTTAATGGCATCTTGCTTTGGGATTCAAAATAAATAAGGCAAAGATGAGTTTCCATCTTCTTAAAACTAAATTATAGAGATTAAAATATATAAACACAAAATGAATGTATTCCATTTGCATATTATATTTTGCTCTTAAAGTTGATATTGAAGATTAAGGGTCAGCATTTAATCCTCACTAACCTAATCCCTAAAATTACAAAGACAGGCATAAGTGCATGTCTGCCGCACTAAATTACCTTGAAAGAAAGCAAATTCCGGATGAAAAGAGAAGCATATTTATATTATGGTGATTTAAAATCTGTCGCCTAAACACATCTTCTCCCCTTCATCCATTGACCTAAATTGCACACTAAAAGCTTGTTTGTCTGCAAATGGGCAGCTAACACTTTGAGACAATCCAGAGATTCTTCACTTATGCAGAATCATGCCAACAATTTTTCTGACTATAATAAACACTGTCTTGTTCATATTCTGCAGGAACAAGAATTGAGTTATAAAACAGAAGACTTTCTTTACAGTTTTAAAACCATTTCCTGGACATAGCTAATTATAAAAATTCAGATCGCTGAAAGCAAGACATTGTTTGTAGAACAATACACATAAAGAATGCTCAGTTAGATCTTTCTCAGTATCAAAAAAATATTGACTATTTCAACTGAACTCAAGTATTTCTTTTATCCAAAAGATGGGATTTTCCACAAATTATGTTTGTAAGAGTTTTATTTATTGTTACCCAATTAATGAAATTTGAAATCCACTATAAGTTTAAAATCTAAAGAAATTGTTCTTACATTCACCAAGCAATACCAATAACCCCTACATTTTTTTTCTCTAAATAAAAATCTCCCTTCAACAACTATGGAAAGTGTGTGCATGCGTGCGTGCGTGCGTGCGTGTGTGTGTGTGTATGTGTGTACAAGGAAAATGCTATAATAAAGTAATAGAAGTCTTTTACATACATGAAAGATCAAAATTTTTCTATGTTCTATTAGTTCTGTCAAAGTGAAATATATAGTAGTAAAGATAATTTGCTTCAATTACATTATCAATCTTTTAATTCCTGGATAGAGACTTAATTCTACTATAAATCTCTGTTATCAGCACTGCCATCAAAAAGTATTAGATTCCTTCTTTTAAAGTACATGTCAAGTAACTTCATGAAATTCTAAAAAAAATTAAAAAGGAATCCATGTCATCAAAACTTAGCATATATGTATAATATGTACATGACATATATCTAAATACATTATGTATGGATGGATATAGACAGAGATAGACAAGAAAGACAGGAATTGTTTATATCACTTTAAAAAACCTTTTCTTATGTTGTTGAATACAGAAAATGAGGATACTCTTCTTTCTCTTGACATTTGTCAAAGACAAAATAAATGATACTGAATTAAACATGTCCACCATCTTTATGTATGTGTTAAGTCCACATAAGAGTATAGTTCAAATGCACCCTGAAATATTTTTCACACTAATCCTAGGTTTATGTAAATGGAAAAAAAACTTCAATGAAAAGGTTCAATCATCTTAAAAGAGAGAATACACTGCAAATGATCCAGTGATACTCAGCATTTCAGGGCCAAACCCCTGCTGTTTAGTCATGGTAGTTACAAAAGCAGGCTAATGAAAGCTGCAAAAATTATAATTAATTTTCATTCTAAAGAAATCATTCTGCTCTAATCAACTGCCTATCAAATGTCAGTGCAAATTATGCTAAAGAAAAAAATTATTAGACCAGGTTTGCTGAGTAAAATTTTCCATACACTGTATCTGAATAAAGGGTGCCTGTGTGGGATTTGCTTTTAATGAACATCCAATTACAATTACTAGCTAAATGAACCATCTGCCTTTTGTTGGTTTGTTTGTTTGTTTTCACAGCCTCACTGGTGGAGAGTGCATCTTCAGCTTAATTCTCATTCAAAATGGCAGACTGCCTTATCACCAGCTATTCTCGTCCATTGCATTCTAACAGAAAATCTGTAACAGATGTTTTCAATTTTATGAAGAGGACAAGTATGTTTTATAAATATGTTCAAAACATTAAAGACTGGCATTTATAATAATAAGGTACATGCCTATTTCATACTGGAGTACTAGGATGACTAAGTACCCCTAAGCCCTAAATTAGCACATAAAGTATTCATAGACCAATACTAATAAAAACAAGTCCTGATGTACTTTATTAAACATTTCATTCAAGTAAATGTGTTTTGTCTCTACTCTCTAATAGGTGATCATTTGTTTCAAAGGGGCATGCATGAGGACTTTCCATAATGACATCTATTACCAAACCTTTACTGAGAGGTTTAAAGTGGTTAGCTGGATCTATCATCTGGCATCTGCATAAAACATTAAAAATGGAAAATCAGTCTCTTATTAGCATGTGTCTCATATTAGCAGAGCTTTCCCTGCTGAGTTTTGGGGACCATGTTACTGTGAAACAGTTGGAACAGTGACTTTTATCAAGGCCATTTAGGGGAAAGAAAATAAGATCTTGGGCATACACTTAAAAAGAAGGCACCATTTACAAACGATATCACTATGGGACACAAAGGGATATTTTATAAAATGAAACTTTGGATTTTTTGTTATAGCATTGTTTATAGTGCTCACTCTGTAATGTTGACTCAAAACTGCAATCAACATGTATCCTTCATACCTCTATTATTTTTTTTCTTTTACATGAAGGATATTATCGTACTGATAGTCCTTGGGGAGCTTAGTATCTCCACTGATTCCTGGGTTACTTATGGTGGAGAGAGTAATAGAATGAATTTCCATATACTGCATATAATATATTCACTAGACACTAGAAACTAGGTATGGATATTCTGAGGCAGCTGGGTGGTACAGTGGATAGGGTGCTGGAGTTAAGAGTCAAGAAGACTTGAGTTCAAATCCTACCACCAACACTTTCTAGCAATGTGACCTAAGACAACCTCTCTCAGGCTCAGTTTCCTCATCTGTAAAATGGGGACAATAAGAGCACCTACCTCACAAGATTGCTGTGAGGATAAAATGAGATAGCCTATGTAAAAGTATTTGCAAACTTCAAAGTACCATATAAATATTAGCTATTATTAGTCTCTCTTGCTAGCAAACCTTTAGCCCTAATCTAGAAGGAATAACCTTAAAGGTAAAGGATCATCTCAGTATCATTTCAGTTCATGAATTCTCTACAGAAACTGTCAAGGATGACAATTATTGGCAACCATAATGACAATTTTAGAATATAGCTATTTGTCCTCAAAGGAAAAATGGACTTTGGTGAATATCCATACTTATGTATGTGTGCACGCACAGACAGCAGTTTGAAACTATTCTGTAGAATTCTCCTCCTTTAAAAAAATTCATGGTCCTAGAAATCAGATTCTTATTTTTTTAATTAAAGATGAACTAAAGAACCCATTCCATGCAGCTAAATATACTAAGAAAAATTGTATTCACTGATTATAGCTTGCTGGTAGAAAGATGAGTTTGGGCCTAAATTCTTCCTGCTTTCAGAGGATATTTAGTTATCATGTACAATGGAAACTAAAATTTGCTGCTTTAGAAAAGCAGCTTGCATACCAGGGTCCACTCAGTTTAATGGTGTCTGCTTTGAAGATTATTTTAATCTCCACCTACCCTCATTCTCAATGGGAAGAATGAAGAACATGACAGCTCCATTCTGGGGATTTCATCCTCAGAAATAAACTAAATGTAAAATTCTTAGAAGGGACATCATTGAAGCAAAACTACCTTTTAAAACCTTTACCTGTTTTGCTAAGAAATTATAGAGGTATATACCAACACACACATACAAACATGTACATACATGCATGTATATATATATGTATGTGTATATATATATATGTGTGTGTATATATGTGTGTGTGTGTATATATATATATGTATATATATATATATATATATATATATATATATATATATATATACACACTTGTTTATACCCTTTATTTCAGCATTTTGATTGGGAAAAAACTAAATACTTGAGTTTTGTTTGCTTAACGCTACTTTTTGTCATTTTTGCTTATTAGTTATTAAGTTATATCCTACAGTTTTAACTACTGCTTTAAAAAAACTGTGAGAAAATACATAATTTTAAACAAAATATTGTTTAAAATAAAAAGTTATGACTATATAGGATTATCATTAATTTTTAACTATATGTTGTACATATATCAGATCATGAATATTAATAACATAACAGTGCTGATGAATGATGCAGATATGGTACATTTAAGAGCTTAATTAAATATCCCATAAAAGGCATTGCATGCTTAAGTAGTATACTACCTTTGAAAAAAGTCACTTCCTACTAATATACTTTTATTGTCTTAGCTGACTTAATATTAATGGAGTGGGTTCCCTCCCTCCCTGAAGAAAGCCCATTCAAAATTCATAATCTTCCTTTCCACACAGAAAATAGTACATTGAAATTTCTTAGAAACAGTATTTGTATAGCTTTCAAAATATTTTTAAGTCAAGAATAAATGTATAATCCATAGATGACCAGGTAAAAAGAAAATGGTTTTTACTATGTTTCTTTTCAATATCAAATGAATATTCACTAAATGTCCATTCTTAACAAAATGAAATAAGTAAACTGAATATGGCAGTCTCTCGGCTGTATAGGGTAGGAAGCCTGCAACAAAGGAAAACATACTGATTGTGTTGTTTATGGGTAGAGCATTATTCTGCCTCATTGAGACTAAAAATACCAATGCCAGCTTATTTACATTTGAAACTCTGGATTCTTCCATTCAGATTTTAAGTCTATTGCCCTTACAGAGAAGTGAAGAGAGAGAATTGGAGCAGATGCTATACTAGACTGAACCCTGACCAATGATTTATATCATAGATTTGTTTTACCAAAGGAAAAAAACAAAACAAAACCAAAAACCAGGGACAACAGAGGAATTGATGCTATGATTCTGCGAAGAAGCAAGTTCTTTCCTGATTCTACCAGACAATAGTATTTCCTAAGTTTCGATGGTGTAAATTCTCCAGTGTTTTACTCATATGTAAATCATATATAATTATTCAATTCCTGCTTAAAAACGATACGGGCTAACTTCTTTCTATAATGGTTTTGAGATGGCTTCCTAACTAGGAAGATGGATACTCACTCTCTCTTTTGACTTTGCAACTCCAGCCAAAATTATGAGCGCTTAGATGTTCCATGGCAATGAGCTTCATAGGTACATTATTCTCAGTGAAAACCAAAATTAAAAGCTTCTACTGTCAGTTTTAAATTTACTTCTTTCCGTTACACCAAGTGCCCTCTGCTTCTTTCCTGAACACAGTAAAAAGATGCACATGGTCCAGTTCCACTATTTCTGTCATTATTTCATAGACTTCAGTAAATTCTGCTCCTACTCTTCTCCTTTAGAGATTTATTAATACCAGCTTTTAGTCATCTGTAAATCCATCTATGTTGCCTGTAAGCATTCTTGTTACCCTGGTCTGGATCTTTTCAATCTGTTATATGTGTTGGGGTGAAAGGTTCACGTCTATAATATTTCTGTTTTGTTCATGCTGATGCAATAGAATTTTACAACATACAACAAAGAACAAAAATCACTGAAATTGCATATGTAAAATAATAAAACTAGCAAAGGGCAAATGCTTGGGCCTTAGAATCATGTGGCTATAAGAATCAGCATACAAGAGACCTCATCCTCAAGCCATCTCTCCCATAGGAGTACTTTTCCAATTAATTGGAATAGTATGTCAACTAAATTGAACTGCAGAAATCATCTTTGTCCTTCTAAACCAAGAAATTAGATGGTTTTCAGAGTAAATTGTAAAAAAAAGGAGTAATAATTAAGGCTTGGCAGAATAATGGACAGTTATAACTGTCCATTTCAAAGTTACTGATGTTAAAAAGTTATGTGGTATAAACCATCACTATGCTACAACCATTACTTTTACACTTATCCATTTCTTATTTTTAAATATATAAAAAGATCAAAATAGAATCAAGGTTCAAAGCACAAAGCATGCACAATTATCTCTCCCCCTCCCTCCACCCATGCTACTGAGTTGTCATACATTATACCAAGGTCAAGAGCAAGTTATAATGGTATAAATTCTTTAGCATTATTTATAAAATTTCATATCATTAATGTGTTTTCTTTTGTAAAGCTTTATAACATGCTTTACTACAAAGAAACACAGAAAAGGTAGAGGCAGCACAGTGTAGTAGATAGAATGCTACATTTAAATTCAGGAAGACCAGGATTTGAATCTTATCTTACAACACATACTGTGTGACCTTAGGCAAGTCATTTAACTTATCTGAATCAATTTCCCCATCTGCAAAATGGGGATATTAATGTTGTCTACTTGAAAGGCTTATTATAAAGATCAATTGTTACACACACCCAAATATATACATATATACATTGTGTATGTAATACACATACATACTCATAAGCTTAAATAACTTAAAACTGCACTAAGACTTTTAGAACATCCTGGAGAGAGAGAGAGAGAGAGAGAGAGAGAGAGAGAGAGAGAGAGAGATCTCTATCTATATATCTATGAGATGTCTATCATAGATATACAGATAGATCTAGTTCTATAGATTTTAAAATATATACATCTATAGGTCTCTAGGGAGATATAGACATATTACATATAAAGTGTTTTGCAACTTTAAAGTCCTATATAAATGTAAATACCTATTTTTATATCTGAGTGTTTTGGCATTATGTGACTTTTAACACTGAAATATCACTTGACTTTTAAATATAATCAATCAGGTTATAGAAACAAGAGACTATTTGAAGGTCCAAATTTCCCAAATAAAACTACATTAAAAATTGTGATCAGGACTGGAAATCTAGAGATCAAACCCAAATCACTCATTAATAATTAATGGAGCTAGTTGTGAATATAATATTTAAAGAGTCAACATAGGAAAGCCTAATGATTCATTGTAATCATTATCCAAAAGCCTAGCAGTACTCATGTTCAACGTGTTTGTTTTCCTTAACAAACCATATCAAGCCACTAGCTTGGGAGCTGGGGTGGGGATGGGGGTAGCATAGCCTTTGATTGCCTAGAGATGTCAAAGTCTAGCTTATGGTGTCTGCAATAATAAAAACCAACATGCAGCAGTGCCACTGCTCTGTGCAGAAAAGGTATACATCTCTTTTATTCTGTCAACTCAATTATCCTGGTGTGATCTTCTAGTTTGTGGATTATCCATCCCCCTTTGCTAGTCCTCCTTCTCCCACTGCTTTTCTTACCAATTGACTATTTCATGCTTCACTTTCATACCCACCAGAAAGAAGAGCAAATGAAATGCTAGTTAGTCAGTTTCACTATTTGTAACAACTCAAATGAAAGATGATGTGGCAGTGGGGGTATATGGAGATTGAAATTACTGGCTAAAATGGGATTTGCCTATGGACTTCAGTTACCTATGTTTTCTTTGGCCCAGACTCTTAAGTGCTAATTCACAGACCCATATAAAATGCTAGAGGTTGAAAGAAACTGAGAGAACATTTAGCCCAACCTATATGAAGTTATTCACCTGTTACGTGATTTTAGGTACGAGCAGGATGGAAAAGCCATCATTGAAACCAGTTCTTTTCAGGAACACTAGATCTTTGAAAATTTAGCTGGATAGACAAACCAATTTGAGACTAACTTGTCAGAGCTAATGTTAAACTATTAAAAAGAATTTTCTGAATGCCAGCAGTGAAAATTAAAAGCCTTCACAGTTTATACCACATACCCTTTCTCATTTCAATAGGAATAATACACTTTAGTTACTAAATAAAAATTAATTGCTTTAGCACTCATTAACAAAGTTCTTATTTATTGTTTTTGCTTATAGCACATCCCAATGCAAGCCCCAAAGGGTTAATGCAGCTAGATGAGCTGAAATTCATGAGCATAATCCGAAACAAGTGAGTTGAAGTTCTATCAGGTCTATTTCATAGCATCAGGGATTACTGCTAGGAATCTAATCCTACTGAGCCTGAGGGAGGTGCGTTCTATTGTATTTGAAATCCTGGCCAGGAAAGAACACAAGGTTAAATGGGTGCCTTGCTCTGTAATCAAATATCACAGGCACTACTTATCTATTCAATGAACAACTGACGTAGAAAATCAATTAGGAAACAAATAGCTTCTTTGGAATTTTTGCCCGGAAAAAAAAAGAAGAGAAAGAGTAAAAGAAATTATTTTATTATGCATGTTTTACAAAAATAGAATGCTATGAATTCTAAGGCATTTATACTTGTGCTAACAAGTTTATACAATCTACACTACTCCTACTGAGGGTACTTGTGTACAGTTTTTTTTTAAATGAAGGCATTTTAGGAGAAACCAGATCCCCAAACTCAAATAGATCTAATGGTGACTCAGTTACCCAATGCAAGTAAGAGTCATACCCAAAACAATCCCAACACAAAACACTGATTACACTTGGAGGAAAAGCTTAAGGAATGACACATATAGTATTGCAATGGTTTTGATGGCATGATTAAAATAATATATCATTGGTGAATAGCATTCCTTCAACTATGCATCATCTTTTGTTAACATCCTCGGAATACTAAAAGAGGCAGCAGCAGCTCCTGCGGGTCTTTGTTCCCAGCAGGGAGAGGTCCTTCCCTTTTGGTGGTCTTAAGGTTAACATTCTCCCCTCTCCTCCCTCCCCCTTCTATACCTGTCATTCTGAATAGACTTCACAGTCCCTGCACACAGACAAACAGGCTGACCTGGCCATATAGCCTGACCTTGGGCAGGCTGAAGATCACATCTGGTTATTAATATTGGGGCATTAAAAAATGTAATCTTGCAGGCCCTGGAGAAGTGGACTAGCAATTATGCACTATGTATTGCCTGTCAATCAAGAAGCATCATGTTGCTAAGTGTTAAAAATGTTCATCTGTACCTGACCAGGAATTTTAAAATAAAACTTCTCTTCAGTTCTATGAACCCTGATGAAAGAAGTCTGTTCAAACCCTTTATGTCCTCAGCTTATCTGTCCTTATGCTTTCAATTATTTTTTTTTTACTCTGCTTTATAAGAGTTCTTATAGCATAATCCATTTGCAGGTTAAAGCAGATATAATTGGAAAAAATATCACCCTTTCATAGTCATAGAAGATATTTTACAAATGGGACAGAATACTTTTAATATTGTCATTGTAGTTCAGTGTGCATATAATTTTTTGAAACGGTCTTCTCATTCTTTACCATTGTAAATTACTTCATATAGATTTCTCTCTAAACCTATGTGCATGACATGTTCCGGGGAAGAAATACAGCACTGTATATGCTTGGAAAATACAAAATATGTTTCAATAATGACTGGCATCTGTCTCAAACCACAAATATAAGAAAAAATTAAGAGGTTAGGCCTTTTCTATAATTTACACCATAATTCTTATACATTGCAAGATTCATGCTTGGTGGTAAAAGATATTTCTTATGGAAACTACAGCAGTGTCTACGTTTTCCTCTTTGGCAAGCATCTCTGTTATAAGAATTTCAATTGCCACTAACATAATTATTTTCAATTTTTTTTACTTTTTATTTTTTATACACAATCCCACAATTATGCTATACAGCATATTTTTTTCAAAGTTAAGAAATAACTTTACCTATAATGCAATGAAGCTTATAACAGAAGCTTATATGAAATCTTCACTTTTTAAAAATAAATTTTTGTTTCCCCATATATTTTGTTTTTCTCAACTCACCAACACCATTTTCTTTGAAAATGTAGCTGATCTGAAGATTCTCAGTGATTTTTTCACAATATGAGTATCCTCTGAGAGGCCACAGAAAGCTTTTGCATCTGTTCTTTGGACTATTATGAATATGGAGCTGAAGGCCAGAACCAATGTGGCCCACTGCAAAGAGCCAGGGCACAAAGACCCATCCCTACACATGCTCCGTGGGATGGTGACTACTGTAACAATGAACTTTACCACACATTCAGACTCTCAGTAGCCCCAAATTCACTGTCTTCTCAAAAAAAATCCACAGATGTTTGAATTTGTAAGAACTATTACTGTGGTGCTCCTATATTTTGACTACAAAGTCTCTTCACATTTACTTTGGCTCATGTGCCTACATGTTATCTATGCCCAGAGATCCTTTATATCATACAAGTACATAGACATAAATTGATAGGCATCAGGCTTTGTTTAATCACAAACCTCAAAGGTCTGTAGCACTTCAGTACTGGATGTGTATTAACTAAAGAGCATCCAGAAGTAACAAATGTACATCAAAGTGCTCAACTTAGGTTAGGAGAATGTAAAAAACTCCTTGCTAGTAGGAATTGTCACACATCTGTCTTTGTATACCCAACGTCCAGCACAGAGCCTTATATGTGGCAGGTGTTTAATAAATGGCGATTGCATTAAATTGTATAATTGACTATCATGACAACGAATCTTTAATATATCCGAGTGACTGTTTTGACTGAATTGATTTGTCAGTTCAGTAGAAAAAATAATAATTCATTTACTGAAATAATTTGATTTTTTTTAAAGTGAACTGGCCAGTTAGCTTACTGAATTGATCCCATCTGCTCTTTCTTTTGGTATTTTGTAGAGAACCTCAACAGCCAATCATGCCCACATGTCTCAAGTAGATTCACGTCTATTCCGGGGGTGGGCAGGATTTTGGACTAGCATAGACTGATAAGTTATTTATATCTTATTTATGTTGGAAGCATATCCTTAGGGATTCATCGCAGGTGGTTTATTCAAATTCTTTTGCCGAGTAATGGGCTGTGACAGAAAGATAGTGTGGTATTGCGGGAAGAGCCTTGGACCTGAAGTAGGGAGAAATGTGGTTTAAATTCCACCTTCATCACAGCCAAGTTTTTTCAGCTTTCTGAGTCTCTGTTTCCGCCTCTATAAAATGGGAGTACAGATATCTGTAGTACTTACTCCACAGAATTGTGAGCTTCAAAGCGTATAACGTGTATAAATTGTGTTGTAAACTTTAAAGGACCGTATAAATGTCTGGTATTACTCAGTAGATTTAGAATATGCTTATTTGCTTCTATTTGCCTTGGTTGTTGGTGAAGCTACCAGTGTTTAAATGCCTAAAAAAAGACATAAAATGTCCTGTTCTTTCTCAATATTTATGGATAAGGAATTCTGATACTTTGTTAGAAAATGAAACTCCAAAAGCATAGGCTCTGAACCTGCCTTTCTGGAATAACAAGAAAATAAAAAAATTACAAAATCATTACAATAGGCTACAAATGAGCATGCAAGCTAGAAGGCCTGTGAAAAGTTGACTCTCCTGAGACCTATAAGATTGCTGATCAGAAAGTAGACTATATATCTGCTGCCCAGGGATATCTTCATGTATAAGGAAAGCAAATTTCTGCAAATATGAGGCAATGTCTGATTCCAAAAAATTACCGGAGATGATCCTGCAAGGGTCAGCACAGAACCCCTAAATTTTTCACTGACTGGGTCAAGAAAGGTCATACTCAGACATTTCTTGGACTGATAGTTCACTAGCTTGCCAGAGCCTTCAGCAAAAGAACAGCTGTTCTGTACTGAGTAACTCTCTATGTGACATCCTGCCGTTTTTGAATGAAAAATACATTTTTCAACACATTATGATGAACCAAATGCTAAAGAGAAAGAGAGAATCCTGGAATAAAGTCACAGAGGGTTGCCCTGCATGACTTTACTGAAGCACAAGATGTAGTCACACCCAGATATCTCTCCTTGAAAGGAGGGAATCCAAAGAATCCAAATCCAAAATTCTCCATTATGTAGATAGGAGATTGTACAATTACTTGAGATCACCCTATATATAGAACAAACAAGTAACCACCAACAAGCCAAGAACTATATCTAGATAGATACCATATCTGCAACTCTCAGAAACAGTGGCTCCAGATAGCCATTCACTCTAAATAGTAGACAATAATTTAAGGGTTAGTCAGAACTTTAAAAAATTTTAGTTTAATTTTGAGAAAAATCTTTCTAAGAGTTATTCTACTTTTCCTTACCTTCTTAAACAACTAAACATAATTTAACCTTGTCTTGATGACTTAGGGTCATGGTACACAGTAGGAAATATACTAGACTTGGAGGTGGGAGAACTGATTTCTTTCCCAGAACTACCACAAACTAGTTGTGTGATCTTAGGCAGGTCCTTTCCCTCATCTATAAAATGAAGACTTTAAAATAAGATCCATTCCAGCCCTAAACATTTGTAATTCCATTATTCTATGATGCCTGTATTATAAAACATCATTTACTTTAATGTGCTAATGTGATAAAGCAGAGAGGGCAAATGCAGAACATAGGATTGACTCAATACTAATCCCATCAATAGCCCTGGAACTTACTTTCTTGCCAAATCCCTCATATCCTTTTTATTTTTTGATTATATACCTCTTTCTCACAAAGGTGAAGTAAAGTACATATGATTGGAGGACCTCTTAGGTTCTGTAACATGACTTCCTTCCTGCAAAATTAATTATGGGATAAAAAACTGAATCAGCCTCATCACAAGTAAATTCCACCCCTACCCCCTTCCCATCTTCTTGCTTCTTGGTGTGTAACCAACACCAGGCTTTCTGCCTCACTAGCAAAGGTCTATAGACTTTTAACCTTGCATTCGCTTGTCTATCTCACACTAAATTTGTCCATAGGGTATAAGGAAGGTACAACCCTCATAATTTCAAGAATTTTATGTGAGGTGCTTGGGAAGGGTTGTGTTCCAAAGTCTATAACTACTACTACTACTTCTTCTTCTTCTTCTTCTTCTCCTTCTTCATCATCATCATCTACTTCTATTGATGGAATAATTGACAAGTCAGAGGTTTCTCCATGTCCTCCTTAAGGCTTAACTTTGAACATAATTCCAGGAACAGGCAACAATAAAAGCTACATCTTAAATGTCATGATAAGACTGATCAGCATCTTCACAAATTCTCTTCTGTGAAACATTTCACGTTCTGAATAACACAAAAATCCATTTGATTGATAATACCTTGGGAGTAAGAAGATGGTAAAACCATTTCCAGACAGTAACCCAATTTCCTCAAAGCATTATTACTCTCAGGTGTGCACATAATTCTGAAATAATACTTCACTGGGGGTACAAAAATGAAGATAGAATCAGTCAGGGGGAAGAAAATCCTTGTCTATCCACCCTTTATCAAGTTTATTTTGAGGGATATTTTGAAAGCTAGAGGGTAATAGAATATTCCAGTCATTGAGAATGTTATTTTATGAAACCCTACATCACTAGCATTTATAAAAACAGTCAACCAGTTCCACTTAAACCATTGGATTACATAGCTAAAGCTGGAATGTACCTTAGAGAACATCTATTTAGTTCAATCTCCTCATTTTATAGACGAAACCAAGGCTTATGGAGAATAAGAGACTTGCCCAAGGTCACATAGGTAACAAATGTCAGAGGGGGCAGGATTTGAATTCAGGTTTTCTAACTCCAGAGTTAGGGTTTTTTCTATTATACCATCAAACAAAGATCTGACTCAAGTACCTGCTAGGGCAGCAGCTGACAAGATTTACCAAAATAGAATAGTTTCATTACATTTACAAATTTATTCAGAGAAATTACATATCTGAAAAAGTCACACAAAGATTCTGCAGCATCATGGTTTGCTGTCTTTTAATCAGCTACCCCAGCCTCCTAATGTCCTATCTCAGAGACCATGCCTGGCAAGAGCTAAGTCACTTGGTTCAGCACTTCCTAAGATCTCACTCTGGTTTTCACCCAGCCATTTTCCACCCTACCTCTTGCTTCCTCTGTACCCACCAAACTGGACCTCTGAAGACCATCTCTGGCAGGAGCGAAGCGACTCAGCTCCACACTCCTTGTGATCATGTGGATTCTCCTTCATCTAGCCATTTTCCACCCTCCCTCTACCTTCCCACCTCTTCCTCTGAGGATTGTAATCAAGGGAACATTATTACTTCCTCTGGAGAGAGCACGTGAATGGATTGCCCGATTGTTTCACTCACTATCTTTATCTCAGACCTAAATTCTCTTCTCTCTCACAACACCTCTATGTTTCTCTCCTCTTAGAATGTAAGCTTCTTATCTCACATTTGTATTGGTATCCCTGGTACATAGTACCGTGTTTGGCGCGTAGTAAGCACTAATAAATGCTTTTCATTCATTCATTCATTGATTCATACCTCAATTTGAAACAAGACCCCTCATCCAAAAAAAAAATCAGCTTAGTTCTGTATCTGATAAAAAGAAAGAAACAAACAAAAGGAAGAAAGAAAAAGAAAAGAAGGAAGGAAGGAAGAAAGAAAGAAAAAGAAAGAAAGAAAGAAAGAAAGAAAGAAAGAAAGAAAGAAAGCAAGGAAGGAAGAAAGGAAGGAAGCAAGGAAGGAAGGAAGGAAGAAAAAAGAAAGAGGAAGGAAGAAAGGAAGGAAGGAAGGAAAGAAGGAAGGAAGGGAGGAATAAAAAACAAAACAAATCATCTATCTTTTTGTTTTTTTCCATGGATATTGGGTCAGACATAAGGAGTGCCCACAGATTTCTTTACTGAATATGGTCATGTTACTGTAGTTTAGGCAGGAGCATCTCTGTCACCACTCCACAGTTTCAGATGACTCAGATTCTGCAAATAATTTTAATAGCTGCCCTTTCTGAATTCTGACATCATGCAAGGTAGATGAACCAATACTGTACCAATCGATCAGCATTTTCTTATGCTCAGCCACTCTTTCAAGTCAGGTACACACCTATTTTTTTTTCTTTTGATGTTGGCTAATTATTTTCTACTTCTGCCCTTTGTCTTTCCCTAGAGGGAGGTTAGAATCTACACCACAAGACGGATAATAGTAGCTTACATTTATAGAGTGCTTTAAGGTACTACAATTCATCTAGCCCTGCCATGTAGCTTGTACAGATACCACCATACAGGTGATCATATTCTCCCATAGTAAGCTTTAGCTTTTTACTCACTAAGGTGCATATGGCAATTTTCACAGTGGAGTTAGTCCTATGACTTCAAAGTTCTGAGTTAGAGATGGTTATTTGCAGCCTCTTTACCCTACTGTCCCCTCACTGACCCCCATATACATGCAGAGTAGAAATATGTTAAGCCTTTATATGTTGTTGAAGTGACCATGTCCTCTGCCTATCCAAAATGGTCTTAGTCCTACATCTTCAGGGGTAATTGAGATACTGGTTTGCTTTTGGATTGTTCAGACAGCAAAGCTGTTAGATCTTCAGCTTCATAGAATCATCTATTTAGAGCTGTATGGGATCTTAGAGGTTATATTTAGAACAACCACCTCATCTACAGATGAGGAAACTGAGGTACAGAGAGACACCATGACTTGCCTAAGATGACAGGGGCAGGTTTTGAACCTAGGTTCTGTGATTGCAAAGCTTTTAGTCTTTCTGATGGACTATGATACCTTTCTAATTTCTTCATCATTTACTCTGTTTTCAGGTATCAGATAGCCTGCTGCTCATTTTAACTGAAGCTGTCTCTAATCACTGTCACCAGTTCTTTTCCCCTGATTTTCTTCTTGTTTCTTTTGTGCATGTCTTCGCTCATTAGAATATGAGACTCTTGAGGGCAGACTATTTTTCTTTTTGCTCCTATTTGTTCTCCCTTGTTTAGCACAGTGTCTGGCATATAGTAAGTGCATAATAAGTGCTTGTTTCTTTTCCTCCTTCCTTCTTCTATCTGGTGCTGCTTCTCCCATGTTGCTTAACTTTTGTGAAAACAACAACCTGGTTGTTGATAGCCATGACCAGCCAAATGTAGCACTCCTTTTACTTTCTTGAGTGAACTAAATAATCACAGTGCATTGATTATAGTCTTCTTTGCTATAGTATGTCTTGTTGAAGCCTATGAGTTTTATTGCTGTAGAATTTATTCATTTATTAGACTGCTTCTGGCTTCTGGACTGTGTTCCAAAAAAGATACTCTCTAGATAGTTGAAGTTCATTGTAATGGCATTTTTAAGGGCCTTGGGAAGAGAATCCTGCTTTTCAAAATAAAATGAAACATAGGCATGCTTTCTTTAAAAAAAAAGAGGGAGAGGGTATAAAAAAACTTTTTAAAAAATTCAGCATACAATTAGAGGCGAAGTTTATAGTATAACCACCTCTGAGAGAATAATCCTCTGACGTAAATTCACACCAAGATGTGTTTAATGTCAGGTTTTTTTTCTGAGAGGATAATTTGATGAGATGGTAATCCTATCCTATGAACCACTTGAGAGGGAGTGTAGCAAGGGGATTTCACATAATCTGGTAGACACCAAAGACAAACTGCGCAAGTCACATACCAGGGCAAGCCCTGGTTCCCAACACTCTTCTAAATTAAAAAGGGTGGAAATCGAGTAAAGTAATGGTGTGTCCATTTACTACTAATATGAATGAGACTAAGACCACTCAAATAAATAACATCAATATTTATAGTATTTGGTTTAACCCTTTCATTTAAATTTTGTAATACAATTATAAGTGTAAAACATTTACAATACTTTAGATTTAGGAAACATTTTCTTATTAGAAGCTCAGAGAGTATCTGCAAGTATCAGACCTATTTCTTAGAGATTTCATGGGCTCGTGTTTTTCAAGCTAGAAGGGACATTTGAGGTTCTCTTTTCCAACCCCCTTATTTTGCAGAAAATGAAGACTCAAGAGGTTAGCTGACTATGAAGCAGAATTTGAACCCAGGTTTTCCTGGCTCCAAATGCAATACTGTTTACTACACTGGAATGGGTCTCAGAGATCATCTAGTTTAGCTCTCTCATTTAACAGCTGAAGAAATTGAGGCAAGAATAGGGAAAATCAATCGTCCAAGGGAGACACAGGTAATTTGTACCACAGCTGATATTTTAACGTAGCTCTCCAGGCTCCAAGTTCAGTGTTCACTCCACTATACCATATTCTTCCTCCAGAATTGTAGGTAGCAGGTTATCAACATAAACATGTGGTTGGATGTCTAGTACATATTTGAATGGGATGTGCTTCTATCCCACTACACATCTACACTGAGGTAATCCATTGGCTATACAGAACACAGAATGTGAAAGTATACAAAGACTGAGAAAAGACTGTAGTGTGGTGGTGATAAGTGTACTTCTATGATGAATTTAGGGATATTACTCTCAAAAGGATGCACCTTTACCTTGGTAGGTACTTAAGAAGTATTGAAATTAAAAAAAAAAACTAATGAATGAAAGAATTTACATTGAACAAGCCACACTTCTACTGGAAGCCATATGGCCAGAGCACAGATACTAAAGACTGGGATGGCCCTAGGCAAAGTTTTGAAGGAGGTGAAGCATGTCTTTGTCCCCTTCCCATATCCTTTTTCTCTCTTTCTTTTCCTTAGTGTGCCTTCCTACAGATTCCCTGTTTCCTCAATCTACACCCTGATCTCCTATAACTCACTCTGTACCCTGGACTCGCTCTGCCAATTCCATGAAGTCCCTTAAGCAGATCTATCCCTTATCCTGCACCATAATATTATTTCTTTTGTGTACTATTCCCAGCTAGCTACCATGTTTGAAAAATCAGATAAATGAGTCCCCAACAAGGTGATAACAACATATTATCCCTCTAAAAGACATTTGCATTTTAATAGATGAATTCAAGTAACCACAATTCTTCAACCAAAAGAAATGAAACTTCATTGACAAAATTTCATGCCCTTGTGGGGCAATTTCTTAGGGTAGTAAAAACAACCTAGGATAGAACCATGGAACTCTGACTCTATCTCCTTCTCTGATGTCAAGACTAATTTTTTTCCTGGTTAAATAGAAAGAAGCCTAAAAATAGATCTACATATTCTTCAAACAGCATCTTTTCCTCCCAAAATATCATTTTTATCCATAAAAGTATAATAATACATATAACAATGCAAGCAACCATATTTCATGCCCTTTGAATTTATTCCATAAAAGAGAAGAATGAGGCCCAAAGAAGTTTGCAGAGGTATCATAGTATTGATTTTTTCCAACCTGTGCCTGAATGAGAATCTGGTATACAACATGCCCAACAAGTCGATCCAACAGCCTTTGTTCAATAACTTCGAGTAAAATAGAATTCACTGTTTCCAGGAAGTCCATTCCACTTTCGTATTGTTCTGATTGTTAATCAATTTATCGGTCAACAAGCATTTATTGAGCTCCTATTAGGTGCTTGTCACCCTCCTAGGACCTGGGGACCCAGAGGCAAAAAAAGAAACCATCCCTACCCTCTAGGAGCTTTCAATGGAGCCAGGAAAAACAACTTGTATAGCTATATATAGGTACACAAAAGAGATGCAAAAGAGATAAAATATAATTTGGGGAGAAAGGTAGTAGCAGCTAGGGAGAATATTAAAGATTTCATTTAGAAAATTGCACTTGGATTGAACCTTGAACTTGACATTTATCCTTATTAAATTTCATCTTATTCAATTTGACTTCATGTCCTTTGTTACCTGTCCCCCTCATGTGCACATTTGACAAACCTATTATCAATGTCTGTATCCAAATGATTGAAAAAATGTTCCAGGACAAATCCCTGGAGAACTCCATTAGAGACCTCCTTCCCCATTCACATCTAGCCATTAATGATTACACTTTGGGTCAATTCAATCAAACAATTCCCCATCCACCTAACTGTACTATCATCTAACTTCCCCATCTACATCTTTACTACAAGAATAGCATCAAAGACTTTATCGAATACTAGTAGCAAAGTTGGAATTCAAGCCAATATCTAACTTTGAACCAAGGTACAAAGTCTGAATACTTAGTGGAGGCTTCTTGTGATTTTTATGGGTAGAGAAACTGAGGCCCAGACAGGAAAAGTGTATTGCCAAGCTCACCCTGGAAGTCAATGGTAGATCTGGGACTCAGGCTTAGATCATCTGACATCTTATTACGGACTCTCTTTGAAGTATCCTGAGCTTCTTTTTCCTTGAGAACTCTATAAATACTGCCAGATTCTGGAAGAGACTCATGAGCAGGGTGACTTTAAGGAAGAACTGTCTAGAATGACTATTTCTTCGCCACTGTGAAGCATAGCTCTCAGATTAATGTTAAAGCAACTGCTTGAATGGAATGATGCTAGAACCACATAATCTCCTAATTGGGAGAGATGTCAGAGAACTAGTTAGCATAGCACCTGGCACATAGTAGGGAATTAATTAATGATTGTTGGTTTGACTTGAACTAAGGAAAAGTCTTCTCTACAGCCAACAAATGGTCATCAAGCCTTTACTTAAAGACTTCCAAGGAGAAGGAACCTCTTAGTCCTGAGGCAGTACATCCCACTTTTGGATAGTGCTAATCACTTGGAAGTTTTCCCTTATGTAAGAAGAGTATCTCATATTCCTCACCCCTAATTAATGTAACTAACAAGATGTTCTTCATCCTGATATCTTTGTCAGGTGAGAATGCCTATTTGATCTAGTTACAGAATCAACCAATGAAAGGTGTAAACTAGGTGTGAACAATTCCTAGACACATCCATTGAACTAACCAATCAATAAAAGGTACAAACAAGTCTTTAATCAATTTGGGAGAAATAAAGCACTTAGGTCATTGAATGAAAGCAGATGAAATCAAAAAGGAAATTTCTTTTGGTTGGTTGAAAATAATCAGTCACTCCTCATGGGGTTTTGGATAAAGCAGCAAGTCAGTTGGGAATTCAGGATCTAAAGCGTAGGCCAGCCACTGGTAGAGCAGCACCAGGCAAGCCTCTAAGAAGGAAATCACTTGAGTGGAGGAGTTTCTGTTTCCTACCCAACATTCTCTTGATCAGGAGAAAACTTTGCAAATTTCAAAAGGTTGGAAGATTGGGATTCCCCATAAGCTTTAGTAGCAGGGTTCCTGGAATATCAATGGTTGATGGAAACCTCTGAATTGGGAGCTGAGGACAAACTAACATAACAAGTAAAGGCTAAGCTTTAAGACTCTACAGGGGTACCAGTTCTCAAAGCCCAGCAGAGAGCTACACACACCTCAGGCAAGCTTTGTGAAGACTTCGCAAAGGATGAAAATGACTTCCAAAAATAGAGTCTTGTGAGTTAGTCCCTTGATACATGTGCTCTGTAAATTTGAGCCCACTTTCCCCTGGACTCTGCACGAGGAGACCATGCCCCAGACTTTTTGAAATTATGTTTTTAGCCAAAAATAAATATCCCTTTGTAAAAACTAATTGAATCTGGATTGCTGATAAGCAATTAGGAACATATTGGATGGGGCTCACAAGCACCAGTACTAGAAACACTCCACGCCCCTCAGGATTGCTTCCAGAACCCTAAGGGGGGTAATAGGCAACTATCTGCCCTTTGGGGACTCTGCCAGTGCAATCCTGGGTTAGGAAATACCCTTCAGATAGGACACTAAATTTAGATATAGCTTAAATTTGCCTCTCTACAGTTTCTAATCATTGTTCCTAGTTCTTCACTCTGGAACCAAGAAAAATAAGTCAAATCCTCAATTACCCTGTTCACTCTTCAGATATTTTAAGAGCTTGCATGTGCTCTCCAAATCTATTCTTCTCCAGGATGAAGCATCTTTCAGTCTATTCCAAGGTGACATGTTCTTAAGGTCCTTATGGAGAGAAGCTTCTCACCACTGCTCTTATCACTTTTTTTAAAAAGTGGTGAAGGCTGTAGATGCTTGCTGTCATTGAGACCAATCACCTCGGACCAAGGGTCCCCCCTGTTTCAGTCTTTGTACTGGTTCTCTTCTTCAACTCCTGGACTAGACTGGATGAAAGAGCATGGTGTGGTGGGCACAGTATTGAGTATAATCAGTGAACTTGGACTTGAGTTCTGGCTCTGCTACTTACTGTGACCCTGGCTTGGTCACTTCTCTCCTCTGGGCCTCAGTTTTCTTAACTTTTAAATGAGAGGATTTAGGCTAAATGATCTTTAAAGTCCCTTCAATCCCTGAGAGCCTATGATAAGCAGCCCTGAGCTGTAATTCATTAAGAAGATTTTTTAAAGTAAAAATTAATACCTGATCACCTTGTCTTCTGTCAAACTATACTATATGGCAGATGAAGTTCATTAGTAGTTCATATGCACATGTGCTACACCAGACAGTCAATCAAACATTTCACTGAGCTTCAGATTCAAAAAAGCAGCTTGAGAAAGTCCTTTGGCAAGAGGAAGTAGGAAGATTATCATACTTACTTGAATCCCCGCCCCCTGCCTTTTCACTACTAAAAATGGAAAGGGGGATAGAATTAGACCTTGATAACGTTCTGACAACAGAAACCCAGACAGTTCTTCCTTTAGTCTCATCCTACCCATCCAGGAAGGCTGAATAGCTATCTGCAGGCCCCTGGATAATAAGAATTTCAAAGAGAACTGATAATCATTTAACTATAATAGGATTATACAGAAACTGCCTAGGATGAGGTGTTCAGGCTATTTAACCTCCTAGCAACTAGTGCAGACTACCAAAGACAGCTAAGATATTTAGATCTTCTTTTCATTACTACATGGAAAAAAAAGTCCTTCTAGATATCAAGAAACTCCTAACTTCTCTTCTTGTCTAAATCTTGTCTCAACATCCCCAGGCCCTTTATTCTCCTCATAAGTGTATAAAGGACTGTTAGAACCTTTTTATTTTCATGCTCTCCCTTTGAGTGACTTGGGGAAAAGGTATCCACCTGGAAACATATATGCCAGATGACTTTTAGAAACAGCCCCTCCCTTAGGCTTGCCAAGTTAACTAGCAGTGATTGCTTAAAGTTATGTATGATTTGAATAATCCCACCGAAGTGATGAAAATAGCTAATTAAAAGGGTTTTGATCTGCTCTTGGTGATGAAGAGTATTGTTTTGGGTCCAAAAAACTCTTCCCAGGTGTCAGAGAAGGAAAGGACATCAACACTTATATCCACTGTGTGCTAACCTGGAGTTGGTGAGGAGTCTCCTGAAACTAGAGACCTAGCCCTGGGACAACCATGGGCACTACCTTATCGGAGCAGGGGCAGAAAAGACAATAATGTCAAGAATGATTATGTGCTATGTCTTCTATTGCATACTTAGAGGAATGTCAAAATAGATCTCATTATCTTTCTCTCTCAACCCATCTCTTTTCCTAACTTCTTTTTTTTGTCTGCAGCAAGCGCCACCATTTTTACAGACACCCACATACAAAATCAAGGCAGTCATAATCATCTCAGTTGCCAAGTCTTGCAAATTTTACATCCTCAACATATCTCCCATTCATCCCTTCTCTGTATGCCACAACCATTTTCTTCTAATTCCTTATCACCTCTAACCTGAAATACTGCAATTAGCTTCAAAGTCAGTCTTCCTTCATCTAGTCTTTCCCCTTTCCAATCCATCCTTCACACAGCTGTCAAATTGACTAGATTCCTAATGCCCACAGGTCTAACCACAGTACTTCCAGACTTAAGATCCTTGGATGCCTCCCCACTGACTTTAGTATAAAATGAAAAACTCCTATATTTGGCATATTCTAGCTCCAGCCTATCTTTCTAGGCTGAATATATATTAGTCTACATCCCAGCCAAATTGGTTTACTTGCTGCTCCACAGGTGACTCCAATCTTTAGGACTCTAGAACGTTTGGCTTATTTCAAGAGCCACCTACTGCAGGAGCTCTCTCCTGAATCTCCCAGTTATTAGCGACCCTTAGAGTCACAAACTTCTTGTCTTTGTACCCCTAGCACCTAGCACAGTGTTCAGCACAAAATAGGTACTGAAATGATAGTGGATTGATTGCAGGATGATGCACTGCCAGGAAAGTTTATCTTCTGAAGCTCAACAAAAACTCCAGGACTTGCTTCCCTCCTCCACCAAACTTGATTATAAGGGTCATGTCCAAAGACAATGCTCTTTGCCTAAGCAAAGTGGCATTTTCCCCCCTTGTCTGGCCAAAAGATGCCTATACTACTTCATAGAGTAGAAGAATACCTTGGTCCCAGGGATAGAATTAGAGAGAGCAGCCCAGCAGTACCTGCTGAGAACCACAGAGCAGTGTGGAAAGAATGGCAGACAGAAGAGGATAGTTGGGAACAAGGTCCTAAAACTATCTGTTAGAAACAAAGAATCAAGGGAGGACAACTTATTTCAGAACTGTAGTTATGGTGATGGGCATAGCTCTTTAGTGCTTAATCATTCTCATCATTCTCAGGTTTTTCTTTTGTCTTCTCCATTCTAAAAATATACTTTATTCTATAATATTGTAAACTGTTTGAAAGTTGGGAGACAGTATTGGTATTCTGGGAAAGGAAAGGACCACAAATCTTGCAGGAAGTGAGGCGGAGGTTCAACATTCTCTACTTCCATCCCAAATAGTAGAAAGGATGGGTGACAACTCCCTAGATGGGCAAATATTTGTCTAATTTGGTTAATAGAAAGTATTAAAAGTCCTGCAATGCCTAGTACCTTGAGCTAGTCCATCTAGGTAAATCTTTTTTTGTATATGGAGGCAATTGGGATTAAGTGACTTGGTCAGGGTCACACACTAAAAAGTGTTTGAGGGCAGATTTGAACTCAGGTCCTCTTGATTTCTGGGCCAGTGATCTAACCATTGAACCTTCTTCCCTCCCTCCCTTCCTTCCTTTATTTATTATATCCTTAGTGGTAGCTGCTCTGCTCAAATGAATATAAATTTTAGTTACTGAAACCTTGCAAGATATCTTGGGGTTTACAGGCTAGATTTTTCTCTTAATGTTCATGCCTTAAACCCAAATCACTCTGGCTCTCATTGATTGGCCAACAATAGGTCACAGGTCAAGCCCCACTTGGTTATTCTTTGGGCCCTGATTGACTCAGAGTGAATGTAAATAGCAATTTATTTTTTCTGTTCTGGCCAGAAACTACAAGGGTCTTCCCCTCCCAAATTGATTTCTTTTTTGGACTAAGTACAAGAGGCCATTCTCTGATTCATTTCTTACCTAGCCTTAATCACTGAATGGGCATTGCCTCAGTCCAACTGAAATCTGTTAAAGACCTTAGCTTAAAAAGGATAAGGTCTTGCCTTTGCATTGAAGGCCATCTTTAGTTGTCCTGATATATATCTTGCCACTGGACCCAGATGGCTCAGGAGGAGAAAATAAAGCTAGTAACTTTGCACAGCCTTCCCTCACTTAAATCCAATTCACTTGCATGTCATGGCATTATCTCCCTGATGTCATGGTCCTCTTTGAGAATGAAGGACAAACAACAACTAGGTAAATATAAAGCTTAGAGAAAGAAAATCTCCTTAAAATTGGGAGCAAGGGGTTGCAATTGGGGTTGTGAGTTGATTAGTCTCATTTCTTTTGGAAACTTTAACATTACTAAATGTGACGTCTTAGTAAATCTAAACTAGCCTGAAAAACGCCTACAAGAGGTGGTGTATCATAATAGAAAGATCACATGACAAGACAGTTTAAAGAGATTGTTTTCAAGAATCAATTCTGATTTGGCCAAAAATTTGCATAATGTTACCCACATTTGCCAACATTGATTTAGTTTTACAAGTAAAAGTTTGTTTCTTTTCCTTAAATCTCTCAATGGTAGATATACCAACAAGTCTAAACTTCTTGTAATTTCTGTTACTATTTTACAAATCAAGGAAAATGAAAGAATATTAATCCATCCAAAACAGTTATTTGATTTTTAAAAAACCACTCTATGTTTTTAAGTCTCCTAAATGTTTTAGAGAAAAAGTTGCATCAACTGATGCAAGTATACCTCAAGTTCTAAGTGCTATATCAACCAATGAACCCAGGCATTTGTTAGTGATATTTTTTTCTTAACCAAATCCTTTCCAGTTCCCTATACTTTTACTAGTCATGTGAATCTTGTGAACTGATTTTAGTGCTTATTAAAGGTTTGTGCAGGATCTTTAAAGCTTTTCCTCCCTAGGGACTCAGGATACTTACTCATACCCTGCGGGAAAGGGTTTCAGAAATAAACCTGAAATCAAATTAATTGTGTATGAATAACTGGCCCATAATATTTAATTAAGTGAGTTTTAAATTTTCCTCCATTTTAAAAATATTTTCACACAAATAATGAAAATAATAATTCTCAGTTAAACCATCTTCAGGATCTTGGGGAAAAAGAGTCCAGATAATTGAATTTTTAACCTTTTTTGTCCTCATTTTCTGAATAGATATATTACAAATGTCATCTTAATATTATCAGTGAAAAAAGAGTATATTATTTGAATTTTCATCAGTTCTCCTTTCTGACTTTCTTTAGTTCTACCCTGATTTCTTTTAGGCTCTGAGGATATAAAGCAGGGTTAATTTTCATGGCTATAAAAGTTGGAAACATTTTAGGGTTTTTGGAATTCATCCCTAACTATGGTTACTAATATATTCTCACATGTTTTATACTGACTTATCTTGTTGTTTGAAATATTTATATCATTAGTAATGTTATAATTGCAAAGGACAGATTCTGGAATAATAGATAGGGAAACCAGCCTTAGAGTCATGAAGATATGTATCAAGGCCTGTCCCTGAGACATACTGGCTGTATGACTACATGTAAAAAAGTTTACCTCTCAGCATTTCTAAACAACTCTCAAAGACTCTAAATTATAGAAAAAGAGTTTCTGGTTTGCATGAGTGAGAGAAGATTTTACTCTGACAGTTCCCCATACCAATAAAATCTCAGGTCTAAGGTTAAAAAAAAGAAAACAGCAAAAGTAAGTCTCTTCTTACACATATTCTGATAGAAAAGCAGTTTTAATAATGAGTTCATTCAACTGAGGTGATATCACAAGGCACTAAAAATGGGGGGGGGGCAGAATTGCCCAAGTATGTTATATTTGTTTGATGTAGATATGGTCTAAATTGCACTAAAATTTTTTCAGTTTGGTCTTTTGGTTTTTATTTCTTCGGTCACCATATACTAACACTTTCTCCTTATGTACAAAATGAAATGAAGATTTGCAACCATACAAATGTTATCACTTTAAGTTGCCAAGCCTTATAATGCTGGCCCAGAAGTATACTCTGTCCAGAATTACCTGTAGTGGTAGTTAGTCTACATTAAAATTATTGCCTGAACATCTTATATGCCTTTCCCTCATTCCATGGTGTATATACTTGCACATAATCAAACATCATTGACTGATCCCTCAATGCTAGTGGGGAAAAATAATTTGAGAGGAAGGTTAGGAGACAGTGCTAGCACTCGAGAATCTAGACAATCTGAAGGTCAAACAGCAAATGCAAATGACATGTAATTATAAGTAGGAAAAAATGCCATATATACCAAACAGTTATACAGAGATATTTAAAAGTACTGCAGTACAGAAAAAAATAAAAGAATGATAACAGACCTTGAATGACTAGAGTGGTCAAAGTTCTAGAGTGTTCAGTCAACAAAGGGAGAAGAAGTAGAAATGAGAAATCAATTTTTTTGAAGAAAAAATGAATATTTTTTGAAAAATTGATATAGAAAGAATTGCTAGAACTTGGTAATAGGAATGGATGTGAAGTAAAAGTGAAGGAGGTATTCTTATATTAAATAGTACATAATTGTATGATATATGTCCTGTGACATTCTTCTGTTATACATATAGTATTTCATATATATATATACATATATATATGAGAATCTCTTTTTCACTTTTAATTAACATCCATTATATAATATATGCAGTAAACTAATGCCAATATATAAGACTGAAAGTTATTCCCCAATGGGTAAGTGGTCAAAGGATATGAACAGTTTTCAAAAAAAGTACAAACTACAACTGTAAGATAAACTCCTTCAAATCATTAATGATGAAAGAAATGTGAGTCAAAACAACTCTGATGATGAAGTAACATACCCATAAAACTGGCAAAGATGACAGAAAATGGGAACAGTCAATGTTGGAGGAGTTGTAGAAAGGTAGGATCACTAACATACAGGATGCCCCTAAAATCTGGACATGTAGGCAAAAATGCATATTTTGAAATATTTGGAATATTAACAGACCTTAGGCCTCTTGACTTCTTTTTCTGGGGTATGCTAAAGGAGAAAGGGTACTCAATGAAAATCACAGAAGCAGCACACTTGATTGAATGCATAAAGAGTGAATGTGCTAAAATTGATGGCAATGTGGAGTTATTGCATTGAGTACATATGAATCTTGCAAAGTGCATCAACCTTTGCATCATAAATGATGGAAATCATATTGAAGATGTTATCTGTTAATATTCCAATTAAATAAAATGTTGTTGAAAATTTCATTCATTTCATTTCTTGAAAATATGCAATTTTGCTTATGTGTCCAGACTTTAGGAACACCCTTTAGTGTTACTGGAGCTATGACTTTGTCCAACCATTCTGGAAAGCAATTTTGAACTATGCTAAAATAAAAAGTGACTAAAATGTGCATACTCTATGACGCATAAATACCATGGATAGGCATTTACCTCCCTCCCAAGGAGGTCAATATTTAAAAAAGAAGAAAGAAAGATGATATAATACTAAAATCTTCATATGAACACATTTTGTGGTATCAAAGAATCAGATACAAAGTAGATGCCCATCAATTAGGGAATGAATGGTTAAACAAATTGTGGTATGTGAATGTAATGGACTATTACTCCTCTGTAAGAAATAATGAATATAATGAATAAAGAAAAGCATGAAAAAAATCTGAACTGATATAAAGTGATGTAATCAGAACCAGGAAAACAATATGTACAATGACAATAACAATTTAAATAGGACAACAACAAACAAAATTGAATGTTGTAGAAATCTATATAATCCATATGCCCATATATTGGTATGTATTGATACACATATCTGTCTCAGACATGTTATTTGGTGAGAACTTCAGTATGAGACATTGTAAAGATAATAAGATCTGGAGTCAAAGGACATAGATTTAAATCTTGGTTTTGCTACTTATTAGCTGTATGACTTCGGGCAAGTTATATATCATCCCTGAGCCTTGGTTTCCTCATCTGCAAAGTGAGGAGGTTGGACTACATAGCATCTGAAGCTATTTCCATCTCTAAATCTAGGCTTGTGTGATTCTGTGAAACACATACAGCTAATCCTTTTCTTCTAAATTGAACTAATTGTTTTCAGTGTCAGAATTTCAGGCTGTAGCAAACATACCCTCCTTTTAGAGCCAACTTGATCTGGTGACTGTTTAGCTCCCAAAGAAGGTAGGAGTGAAGGCAGATAATTGAGGACGAAGAAAAAAAAATGGTGTGGTTCTGCAAGAATAATGTCTGGAATAAAAGTATCCAGAATGAGATAAAGGTAAAGATTTATGTTTAGGACAATCCCCAAAAAAGGCTCAATTAGCCTTTAGGAGCTAAAAGTCTATTTAGAATAAAAGAAAGATTGAAAAAGGGGACTGAGACTGTGACTACTCTAGGTGAATAAAATAGGGATCATGGATGATGAAGTGAAAGTGAAACTACTTTACTCCTATTTTGTTTCTGATTTCTCTACCAAGAGTCATTTGCAGAGAAATATGGAACAAAAGTATTTAACGAGGAACTGAGATTCAAGATGCATGAGATGATGAGAGCATCTACCCACTGCATTTTGAATTTAAGCCACTAAGTCCAGAAAAACTGCATCTCAGAGAAATGAAAGAATTTTAAATGTGAGTGATTTTTGAAAAATTTTCAAGAATAGTTTTTTTAATAAGGCTTCAGATTAGCAAATGATATCTCTGTTTTCAAAAAGGCAAAGAAAAAATTAAGGGACGGTGAACTTCAATTCCTTATAAAAGATGTGCATTGAAAAAAACAAGATGTGCATGGTTTGTGAGAACTTTGAAGGAGGAGCAGTATCACCATAAGCCAACATGGGCTCACCAAAATCAGATCCTACTGGATTAATCTCATTTTGTTGTTGTTGTTTTAATAGAAGTTTTGGCCTAGTTTATCAGAAGAATTATTTAGACATCTGTATTGACACACCCACAAATGTAGATGTATGCATATAAATGTATAAAGATAGATATAGGCATATCTATCTTTATATATGTTTTATTCACATGAAATACTTGTTGCTCTTGGATTAAATATGTGGACTGCAGAAAAAAAAAACATTTGACAGTCTTTTACATGTATGTACCTAGAGGCAAAATGAAATCATGTGGTGTGGATTGTAGTACAATGAGGCAGACTGAGAAGAAGTTGCATTACTGGGCCCAAACAATATGCATTAATTTTAAAGTAAGACTCTTGTAGAATGCCAAAGGACTTTTCCCTTTGTCCTTGCTCTTGTTTTATTCAATGATTATTTGCTTTTTTGTTTCTTAATTAGATGAAAGTATAGCTGAAATGCATACAAAATGTTCTGGGAAGATAGCTAACACAATGGATCACAGAATAAGGATCCAAAATGTTTTTGACAGACTAGAATAGTAGAAATTCAAAAGAGACAAGTGTAAAATCATACACCCACATTTACATACATATACATATATACACATGTAATATACATATCTATATGCTTACGTATATACACACGTGTATATACATAAATGGATAAAATTAAAGTTATAGATGGAATATATATCAAATATGTGGATGACACAAAACTAGGAAGATAACTAACATATTATTTGCATCACAGAATGATTCACTCACAAAATGTTTTTGACAAACTTGAATGGTAGGACATGAAAGTATACAAATGTATTTGTACAGATAATTCACTAACAGATTCTCTTTTCATTACATAGGCTGCTTTCATGGTCCAAGTCAAGTAAAGTCGGTGAGCACTTCTTTCGTGCCAGGTACTGTGCTATGTGGTGTGGATACTACTCCACTCTCAAGGAGCCCACAGTCTTTTGGGATGTTTTGGAAAACTATTCTTTCTTTTAGACTATTTCGTAAATTAGATCGTATATAAAAAGTCACTTAATACATATAAACGATAAGTTGCTGTTATAAAAACTTTAGTGTAACTTCCAAAGTATCTCATATTTATGTGTTGCCAGCCTCTGGCAATATTTTAAAGATGGCAAAATTTATTTTTGGTTCTTTCAACTTCTGCTTTCTTTGTCTTTTCCCATTCCTTTTATCTCTTCCTCAGGTACCCGATGCTGCCAAATTCTGCACTGTTACCAAAGGAAAAAATCTTAGTAACTCATCCACAGGAAAATATTGGGTACATAAGGTATTACTGCTTCCTGGAGTTTCTGCATTTCAAGGATGCAGAGAAAGAGATAATGGTGATGATAATCATTAATACAGAAGAATGAATCATTTAAAAAATATAGGATTTCAATCATCAAAGGAGATGTTTTCAATGAGGATGTTTACAAATACACCTGAAATCACATAACTAATTAGCTATGAATGCCATACTTCATCTATGTGGAAAGCAGATCCTGTTCAGATAAAGCACAATTCAATCTTTTGGGTCAATACATCTTTTAATAATTACAGGCTAAGCCAACTTTTTAAGGTGAAAAACTTGTACCTAAATTGGGGTTAACTTACACATTGGTGAAACCAACAACCGAGTCTTCCTACCCTGGGTTCCAATGTGCCTCTACTTTTACCCACGTTTGAGGAGCTATAAAGGTCCCCTTAACCTTTATTTCCCATGAAGTAAGCCACCAAGGAGCATATTATAAGATAGAAGGTTATTTATCTCCAGATTCTGCTTGGGAAGATAGTATGAAAGAAGAACAGCTGGGAAGCAATCTGGGCAGTATACTACAGAGGAATTTACTTGGGTTAGATTGAGGGGTAAAGAAAGGGTGGTGAGGAATTAAGATGTTTTTTTCCTTTATCTCTTTACATTCCCACTATTCTTTCACCTTCTTTTTATACCTTTTCCCTTTCTGGCTGTCATCCCCACCCTGCATATGGCTAAGGCTTTTAAGCTGACAAAGGTCTGGAGTGGTTTGCCATTTCCTTCTCCAGCTACTTTTACAGAGGAGGAAACAGATGCAAACAGGGTTGAGTGACCTGCCCTAAGTGACCACACAGCTAGTAAGTGTTTGAAGCCAGATTTGAACTCAGGAAGATGAGTTTTCCTGTTTCCAGGCTCAGCACTCTATCCACTGCACCACATAGCTACCCAAGATGGCCTATAGATGTCTTTTTTTGGTCATATATGCCAAGAAAACCCCAAAATGGGGTCATGAAAAGTCAGACATGACTTAAACAACTCAACAACAGTAACAAAATGTTGTCACACCCCCTTCTAACTGCCAGTAATAGTCCTAAGCTCTTAATTACAATAATAGAAGAGATATAGAAAGTCTGTCCCTAGAGAACTCATAAAAATACTCTCCAAGTATCATTCATGAAGGTGACCCCTATTGCCCTTCATTAATGGCTATAAGTTAATGCACAGCTTACAGAATAAGGGAATTTCAGAGTTGGGATTACCTTCGGTAGCCATCCAATCTATAACCAACAAAAAAAGTCTTCACTATAGCACAGCTAGCTTTTGTCTGAAGATCTCTAAGTGAGGCCTCTAACTCTTCTACCTCCTGAGGCAGCCCTCATGTAATGGCTAAAGTTGCTCCCTGCTATGTAGGTACAAATCTATACTACTTCCCTAGAATTCTCCTTTCCCACCTGACCTGCCCCCCCCCCCACAACGTCCTAGTTTTGTATATGAGGTCATAAAATGGTGATTATTCTACTATCTTTAATTAGGGGCTGATCATTCACTTTGCTTCATAAAACCTCTTTACTCCTACTTTGTCCTGAATTACACTGATGATTCCCACAATATAAGTCTTCTGAATCACTGCTTTACTCTGTCTTATGCTTGAGTGTGGGTTCAGCCTGAAAGAAAACTTGATGTGAAGCATGTACAGTACAGCCCAGAGAAACCAGCTGTTATGGAAGCAGGTTCGTGGTCGCTCTACACATACCAGCTCCTCCTCACTCCACTCTGGGCCAAGACCCTTTCATCAGTGTTGGGCCTGGTTAACATATGACTGAATTGCATCACTGCACAGCATCACAGCGCTCATTTGTAATGTCGAGTAGTGAGTGATTCATCCCCTCCCCCTGACTAAAAGTGGAGTAACAAACCAGACAACTGAGATAATTATTTTTGGCAGCATATTTGCCTCAGTTCCCCAAATGTCATCTTTAGGAAGGTGTGTAGACAAAGTGGTTTACAAATTCTGGTTGCAAATTCACTATCTTTCATGTTACATTTCCTAAACAAAGACATAAAGTGATCTATAGTACAGGGTAGGCAGGCAGGGGTGTGTGTGTGTGTGCGTCACAATCAAGAAGCATTTATTAAGCACTTACTATGTATCAGGCAGCTAGATGGTTTCGTGGATAGAGCGTTGGGCCTAGAATCAAGAAGACCTGAATTCAAATCCAGCCTCAGACTCTTACTAGCTGTGTGACCCTGGGCAAGTCACTTAACCTCTGTTTGCCTTATCCACTGGAGAAGGAAATGGCGGACTGTTCCAGTGCCATTTGCCAAGAAAACCCATGGACAGTATTGGCATGCTGTTGTCCATGGGGTCATGAAGAGTTAGACATGAATGGACAACTGAACAATAACAACAGACCCGGCATTGTGCTAAGCTTTGGCAATGCAAAATATGGCAAAAACACAATTCCAACCCTCAAGGAGCTCACATAATGGGGGAGACAACACATATACATCTGCACATGTAAGATAAATAAATTCAAAGGAGATTAAGGGTGACTTTAGAGAGGATGGCACTAGAAGCTAAGGGGACCTGGAAAACATTACTGTAGAAGGTGACCCTTGAGCTAAGTATGAAAAGAAAAGTAGGGACATTAAGAGTCAGAGGCTGGGGGCAGGGCAAGAGCATTGCAGGCATGAGGGAAAACCAGTGTAAAGACACAGACAGAGGATGGAATGTCATGTATAAGTAACAGCAAATGGGCCAGTAGAGCTGCACTATGCAGTGTGTAGAGGGGAGCAATGTGTTGAAGAATGTAGAAATAGGAAGACACCAAATAGAGGAGCTTGCATGGAATCCCAGAGGCAATAGGGAGCCACTGGAGTTCATTGAGTAACATGGTCAGAACTACACTTTAGGAGAATCATGTCGGTAACTGTGTGGAGGACTGATTAGAGTAGGGAGAAAACTAAGGCAGAGAGACCAATTTGAAGCCCCTTAGCCCAGGTGATGAAAGCCTGACATAGGGTGGTGGTTATGGGAGTGGAGAAAACAGGAAGTAGGCAAGAAATGCTGTAGAAAGGGAAATGACAAGATCTGGCAGCTAAAAAGGAACATGCCAAGCTGCTTCCTTTGATTTTTTGTTTGTTTGTTAGGAATATTGGGAGAAAAAGGTAAAGAGCATTGCTCTTTTCCCATAATAATCTATAAATTAGAAATTGATGTTGATCGATATGTATTTTATTAAAGAAATTAACTCCAAGGAGGGGGTAGATTTAGTAAACCTATGTCAGTCACATTTTACTGTGTGATTACATTAATCACACATTCTAACTGAAGACATGGAGGATGAGGAGGAAAAGAAGAGATCTTGAGACATTTGAGGAGGGCAGGTCTGGGACAGATACTATAGTGATAGAAGAAAATCTTTTCAAATATCAGAAAATAGTAAGGGAACACTGGATGCCTTGGGAGAAAGATGAAAGAGTGCCCACAGGACATGGAAAGGGTAATACTCCAATAACCAACTTCACCTAGCTTTACAATTTGACATGAAGCTAAATCCATTATTTTGACACACACACACACACACACACACACACACACACACACATAATTTTATTGCCACTGTGGACTGGGTAGAAAAGTATAAACTATTCCTAGTATAAACTTTAATCTTCATATATGTGTTTATGTGTAAAAACTCATACATATATGTGTAAAGACACACTTCTATACTTCTAAAAACAAAGTGCTTTGTTGTCCTCTGCCAACAAAACTACTCTTCCCAAACTTCTTAACGTGCCTGTTTCTACATAGGTCACCACTCTCCTTGTAGTCAACTGACTTCACAACCTAGTAGTTATTATTGATTATTCATTCTCCCTCATGGACTAATTTAATCAGTTCTGTCCTGTAGATTCTACCTACACAACAACATCTCTCATATTTACCCATTCTTACTCCACTCACATAGTCACCACCCTTTTTAGGTCCCCATCATCTCTAACTTGTGCTTTTGCAAAACCTTTCTAATTAGTATTTCTCCCTTAATTATTTCCGCTGCTTTGATTCATCTTTCACACAGTTACCAAATGGTAGATTTAATGCATAAGACTAATCATTTCACTTCCTTACTCCAGAATTTCCAATGGCTTTGTCTCTAAATGCAAACTTCATTGTTTAACTTTAAAAGTCTCTTCCAATCTGGCTTTAGTCTACCTTTCCAGCCATATTCACCTTCCTGCGCTTATATACTTCAGCCAAATTGGCCTAATTGCTATTCCTTGTAGCAAAGTCTTTCTTTCATTTCCAAGTCTCAGCACATACAGTCTCTCATGACAGGTGTGGTCTTCTTCCTGTTCTCTTACGTATTAGGATGACCAGCTTCCTTCAAGGCTGAACTCAAGTGCTATCTCCTATAAAAGTCCTTTCAGGATTTGCCTCACTAGTAGTGGGCCCCCCTTCCCCAATTACTTTGTATGTTTTGTATTTGCTTATGTAGGCTACCTAGGCTATTTCCTCCTGGTGTAATATAAGCTACTTGAGGTCAAGGATTGCTTTTATCTCAAGTGCCTAACACAGTGCCTCATATATGGTAGGTGCCTAATAAATGTGTGTTGGATAAATGAAAATTATAAGTAGCATCCCTAACATATAACACAATATACTTCCTGCCATTTAAAAAAAGTATCTATACTGAATTAGCTGTTTTATTCTATAAGGGTATGTTATAGCAAATGTTTCATTTTAAAAACCAGAAGTAGGTAAAAGGATCAGAGCTGGCCAATTATATTATGATTTTTTAAAAACCCAGTAATTTAGCTACTAGCTAAAAATCTACTTGATCCATATACTTGTATGTATTAGGCCTACACATATTGTCCCATGATACAAAATATTTTTCAACTTTCTTCCCATCTTTGGATATTCTAATATAATAAATAATTTGAATTACAATTTCTTTCTTTTTTAAAAAATCCAGAAGCTGGAATTAAATTTCACACTACATTTCAACCTTGAAATGAACATAAGTCTGAAACTAATAAAAATGGCAATAATTTCCATAGTTAGGTTAATGTTTAGCAGCAGAGAATAAGTTTTGTTTATCTTTGAAAACAGCTTTCTTCATCTAAACAAATGACTGCAATAAGATTAAGTGAAACATGTTTTTGCTTTCGTAGATGCACAGACATATTCCAATTTCCTTCTGCACAATGATTTTTATGCAAATATGCGCCACACAATCTCTTGACCTCTTTTACCATCATACTGGGACAATGACAGTTCAATAATTGGAGTGGCACGTATCTCGTATATTTGATTTTGAATTACAAAGTTAGACATAAGCCTATTGAAATGAAAATACTTGTGACCCCCTGTTAATTCCAAACTGATAAGGTTATCATTGTTTCATATTAGAAGAAGCAAATAAGGTGGTTGGAGCTAATTGTTCCACTTTGATTTCCTTTCTCACATTCTTTCTCTAACACACCTCCTCTCATTCTCTCTTGGTCCTCAATTTCTAGTTCTTAACCCTAGTTCTTTCATCCATAACATGGATAATGAGAAAACCCCAAAAATGTTCCTTGGGGGAATGTTTCACTATAAAGTTACCTAAGGATTAAATCCCACTTGGGCTTCTTTGCTCATGACAGAGACAATCTATGCATTCACTATTCCCAGTTGATTTAAAATACAAATATGCAAACAGCATTATGGAATCCAGACAGACTAGTCTGCTTCGCTTCTCACAAATGGAAAAAAAGGGGGCGGGGAATGTAAGAGGGAACTGTACTGTAATTAAGCTTTTGATTTTGAAGAAGGAAATCTGTGGACAACTCACTTTAAAAAAAAACTAGTATAGGTTCAGCTGAAGAGCAGGTGCTGCATGGTATTTGCATTTCCTGCATAGAGAGGAAGACCCACCAGCTGACCATGAAAATTCTTGACCCCAACCGACAGAAGGCTGGACTCTAAATCCAACCTGTGAAATATTGCAAGAACCTCCTTTGTTCTTTTAGTTTAACTATCTAGAATTGTGCATTTGTTTCTATTCTTTTTTTATTGGGCTCTTTGGAAAAGTTGGTGATGATTTGTGATATATAGAACACAATTGCTGTTATAAAAAGAGATTTATTTTGTGCGAAAACATTTTTACTTATTGATTTATTCATTAATCAAATATTTGGATGCTGGATACATGAAGGTCACTCTACTAGGGACTGTAGGGAAAACAACAATGGGAAAATTAACAGACATGATATTAATATGATTTTCTTTGCCATTGAACAAATATAACCAAGTTTAGAAAACTGTTAAGTTGAAAACGCTCGTGCATTAAAGGCTTAAGAAATTCCTAAATATAAAATAAATTTGCCAATGAAACAGACTCTGTTTCCATACTTGGTACTTATCAATTTTATTTTAAATGTGTTCATGAAAAAGTTGAAATTGAAATTAAGGTGACATGATTCGACTTTGTTTCATACTAGCTTTACCAGAGGAAAGCTCACCTAGGTTGTATTGTCTTTTTAAATTAGAAAAAAAAATAATGCTTTGTACTTCAGAAAAGTTCTACCATAAAATGAAAGCATTTTTTTTCTTAAGGAGGGTTTTGACCAAAATTGATTTTCCTTTTTAAAAATATAAATAAGTAAATTCAAAGTAAAATATTATTGCCAAAACCTGAATACAGCTATGCTTGTTTTTTTTTTCTGTCATCGTTAGCAACAGACATAAAGGTATTCTGTTTTTGAGCCCATATGGAAAGATCATCAACACTTTCTGCCTCTGGGTCCTTTGCCAAAATACCATGTCCCACATGCCTTTTACCTTAAACATAAAAGAAAAGGTGTTTTTCTGGTCAAATAAAGAAATAATTTTTACTAGCATGCGTCTAATGTTTAAGCTGCCTAAATCCTGCCAAAGACATTAAAACACCATCTGTAAAACAGATTTTCATTAAATTGATCATTTTAAAGTTAAGCAGCTAGGCAGATGATGCTTTAGGACTAACCTTTAACCTTTAACCTCCTTAAACTAGAATTAGGTCACACACTTCTTTTAGGTAATACCACTTTAGTTGGAGAACAGGAGAAGTGATCTATTCAAATTGAACTGACGAATTATAGCCTTTATAGTGTTCTAAATCAGTATGTTGTCAATAAGAGAAAAAGTAAGAGAAGTTTATTCATAGCTCAGTATTTGCCTTTGGTAAATACTAATTCTCATTTTTTCATTAGAATTTAACTAATTAACTAATTTGGTATGCGGATACCATTATGAACTCAGCACCTGAACTCTAATGTAATTATAGATCATCAAATCAGAAACTACTTTAAGTCTAATTTTAATGTTTTCTCCATATTTTCTCTTACAAATTTTTGCTTTTCTTGTTACTGTCCAGGTTTTCTCAATTAAAATTAATATTAGCAATCAATTACATTTTTGGGCACAGGGCAACTAAGCTTGTTTCTATTGTCCTTGATTTGTTTGACAATGACTTCATGTCTGGCTGCCACACAGAACTGCTATCATTAAAAAAGAGAACAAATTACAGTGGAAAATGGCATCTTTAAAATGGCGTAGGTAGGTAGAGATGTATGTATGTATGCATATAGGGACAGATGGACAGTTATATTGATACATACAGCATCATCACTAACACTGAAGCTTTCTAAACCTGGAAAACTCCAACTTTTCTTCCTGTTAAATGGAAATGTACTTGGTTGCTATGGAACATACCCTCCCCTTTTACTAATAGTTATTAAATACTTCTTGCTGGTTACTGTAAAAGATTATGGCTTAATTTTCTAATATCAGATTCTAACAATCTTAACATAAGGGCTTTTCCTCCCCTAAAAAGCCACAACTAAAGCTGTGTTCACTGGAAGGAAGACTGCTCCCTCCCCCCTCCTACCTAAAGTCACCCCACTAGCATTACCATGCTAGGAGATGTACTTGAATGATACAGTAATAGGAAAGTTAGACAATTTTTTTTAAAAAATCATAACAAAATGAATAATATAGGAGGGGCAAGACTATCTTTTCTTTTTACTTTGCAATATTGTGGGAAAAAAAATTGCTGAAAAGTAGTGAGTTATTTTTCCACCTACAAGCTCTGATTTCCCTAATAGCTCTTTCAATAATGCTTACAATCATCCTCTTTAGCCCTTCCTGAGTTGGTAAACATTCAAAGACAATAGCAAGCTGTACCTGCAATGAAATTTATGAAGGCAACTGCCACAAAGAATGGTCAATGACTGTAAGCAACTATTCACTCCTCTCTAAAATGAGGAGGTTGGACTAGCCTGATCTCTGAGGTTCCTTTCAACTTTGACATGCTATATTATTCTATCCAAGTGAGAGATCTTCAAAAAATTTTAAGAAAAAAGAAAACATCACCATTTTGTCATTCTTCATGCTTCCATATGATATTAATAAAATGGAAAATTTTACACATTTCCATCTTATATGCCAAGCATGTTAACTTAATTGTTAGAGGAGCTAGCTGCTTGAGTGTAAACACAGTTCATGAATATTCTATATGACTCCCAGGGCCTAGAGCTATTATTTATACAAAATTAATATTTTTCTTCTCCTAGGTATTCTGAAAGTTTTAATACCTTGAACTAGCAATAGAAAGACATTTACAATCAAACTTTCCTCAACTAACCAAAATCATTGAAGCGTAATACAATTCCTCCTCTGTATTTTGTTTTTAATATCATAAGCTTAGAAAATTTCCATCTTATGCTGAGGCCTTCTTCCCTCAAGTAATATAAGCCAAGTATAGCACTTTCATTCCTGATCTGTAAAGCACCAATATCCAAAGAAAGACAAAACAAATTCAGACACTGGGTCCATACTATCATGCATAGTATTTCTACCAATATAATAAAACTTCAAACTGAGAAACAAACAAACAAAAACTGGCCTTATAAATAGAACTAAACCAACAAAATTAAAATTGTTTGTAGCCAAGGTAGAAATCCACAGTTTGTCCCCTCTCATGTTCATTTTAAAAATATGATTCAAAAAAGCATAGGTACTGTAATCAGTAGTTGACTCCTGATAGTTTAGTTATCACTGATTTCTAGTATAAATCAATAGATAACACTTGCAAAATGGATTTTGTAATCATATTTAGAGCTTGTTACAATGACTAATGGTTTGCAATATTTCCTGAATTTTAATATCCTCTAGACAAAAGAAGTTTTTAATAAGTTACAAAGTTATTCATCATGGAAATGGATGTGTTACATTTGTATATGAACCAAGACAATCAAGCCAATCCAGTAAACACACTGCAGAGAATAAATTACCCAGTAATTAGGGTTTGGAAAAAGTCATGACAAGTTGTGTAATAAATGGTGTTCATCACTTGCACATATTCATCACATCTGCATAGTCTTTTCCAGTAAAGACAAAAATATATTTGCCATAAATCTGAACATATTTATTGACACCACACCCTTTAATGTCTGCAAAAAAAAAAGCATGACTGGCTTGGGACAGAGGCATGTGAAATCATGACAATGTTTACTTTTGAACACTTTCTAATAATGCTCTGTGAGAGTATGTTTACTCTGTGTTACTGTGAACACAGAGGAGAACAGTCATGTTTTGATAGATTATGTTTGTCAACAGGCTCATATGCCAAAAGATGATGTCTTTCCAGACTCAGAACACGAATCTTCCCTTCCACTCCCCACCCCCACCTTGCTCTGTCAATAAATATCTAGCTAACAAAGTTGCTATTTAAAAAAAAAAAGAAAGAAAGAAACCATACAAACTCTATCATCTATGAAACTATATGGAAAAGTCATCTTATCTTGGGAAGCTAAGGATCCAATTGGTACTAAAGAAACACACGTAACTGGACATAAAATAGTTCTCTTGAACAAATTCTTCGAGTTCCATGTACCATGACTAAGAAGTATGATTTTAGTACTGTTAACCAGAAAACATGTTACTCCATCCTTTAATTTGTCCTTTCCTTGAAGGTTTGTGCTGCAAGCTTTGAAACAGTTAATTTCTTTCTCTACTTTGTGCCAACTGAAATGGATGTCACTGCTTACCTTGTATAGTTTCAGGGCTGCCTCGTGCCTGTGATTGGTAGTATGTAAGCGCAATTTATCCACACTGTTGGTGTAGTAGTCACAGGCGTTACATTTTAGGTGAACTGGGTTGCCAATGGCGATACACTTCAGCCTCCACTCATTCGTTTTGCCCCCTTCTTTAATGTGAGCCACCAGTTGATATTTCTGCATATGTTTGTCAGTCTTGCAGTGAAGCTGAAAGTTGGCTTTGAGCTGAGTGTTGTAGTTACAGAGCTTGCACTGGTAGATGTCTCCAATTACAGCCCTCCACTCCTCTTCAGGGAGAGAGCGTTCACTGCTCACATGTACACTTAGGGCCTCCAGGCTGTCAGAGGTGAATTTGTTGCAAACAGCACACTGGAATAGCTTCAGCGCTGGGTCACTGATA